>NC_137443.1:29359128-29569128 GCF_964374335.1 Astatotilapia calliptera | reverse complement strand
TGGGTGGGAGCTAGTGTGTTAGCGCAGTTAGCTCGTTAACATGTTGGCCGTCTAGCCCCATGCACGGGGCTATCAGGGGTAGCTCGTTAACGGAGATTTGCCGTGTTGTAGGGCTGCTCAATTAATCGAATTTTAATCACGATTACGATCTGGGCTTTCAACGATCATTAAAAATGACTGAGCCGATTATTAGCCCCTCCCTCATTTATCCACGACACCTTAAAGGCCGGTCCGTGAAAATATTGTCGGGCATAAACCGGTCCGTGGCGCAAAAAAGGTTGGAGACCGCTGATTAAGAGGACCCGAGGGAAGCTCGGAAAGCTAAGCAGAAGTTATTTGGAGAGGAGAGTGACTGCTGTTGGTTGAAAAGAGTTTAAAAAAAAAAAACTTCAGTGGTGTTGCACACCATTTTATATTATTTTTTAAAAGTCATTGTTAACCCTTTAAAGCCGGTCAGAGCAGCACGCTCCATTTTGCGTAACTATTTTTAAATCCCTGTAGAACCTGAACCGCGTAAGCTAGCGCAATAATTTGTTTTGCATATGAAACCGGAGGAGTTGTACTTACATCTTATGCCATCAGCTTGTCCTCGGTCACGGTTTCGTTCCACATATAGCTTTGCAAAAATTGCATAAAAAGCGCTTGCAGGAACAAAAACATAATATTCCAGAAACACGCTTTGCCGTTCCTATCAGCTGTTCGTAACACTTCCCACAGTGAAATGATGCACATGCTGTTTTCTTTGCAAATTTGCATCATAGGATTGTTTTTTGTTTTTCCTGCAGTATATAAAAATTGCTGTATCTCCAAAATAAAACTATGAAGACACTCAAAATAAATTTCCTGTGGTGGGAAACTATTTTTTGCAACTTTATTGTATTTAAAGTTTTGAGGGATAAACCTCTTAAATTTCTCCAAGTAGAAATATATGTAAACAAAACAAAAGCGATTTTCAATTTTTTTTGTAGTTTATTGCACTTTTTTGCAATTTATGTAATTACTATGGACTTAATGCATACATATTATTAAAATATGGGCTATAACAGTTGTATTGATGTATAGCAACTTGAAATGCTCCCACAAATGGCACTACAGCATGTAAAAAAAATAATATAAGCTCTGGTGGACTTGGTTCTATAGTAGGTCTTAAAGGGTTAAATAAATATCGTCAAATAATCGTGATCTCAATTTCAGTGAAAATAATCGTGATTATCATTTTTGCCATAATCGAGCAGCCCTACCGTGTTGTGGCGTTAAGGTCATTTTAACGAGGTTAACCTGAAAGCACTAGTGGGAACACAACGAATATGACTGCACATTTACGCCGACATCATCCTAGTGCAAAGACAAAAACAACAAGCATGCATGCTACAAACTTTAGCCAAGTCATTTAGACAGCCGTTAGCACATGATCCTCCTTATGGGGACCTGATATGTTTAATATGCTGCTGAGAATATAGCCCAGAAGAAGCGGATAGTATAGCTTTTATTTTGGAAAGAGCCATTTCTCTGTAATAAACTCTCTTTTCCAAAGATGAGTGATTCCTCAATCAGATACAGGGCTCGCAATATCGCTAGCCCGACGTCCCGGGGCCAGCGATTTTTTTCAGTCGGGCTACCAAAATCTATCTCTGCCCTGCCCGTCCGGCTATTGTAGGAAGGAAAAATATATGTCAATGCTTTTGCATTCTTTCAGAAATGTAGCTGGGTAATTATGTCATTGGCATCGGTGAGCCACTGTCAATATGTGACATATTGAAATCGCGTTTGAATTTGCGCTTGTTTTTTTTGCATTCACTTTGCAATCGCGTGAACTGTGTATAGAGAGCGACAGTACTGATCTGTGAGTGATGATAATTTGTGCACCAATTCCTCTGACATTGTCTTATTAATCGTTAGCTTACTACGCAAACATGACAAGTGAAATCTCCCGCAGCAAGCTTAAACATGTGATAGGTTGATTGCGCAGAGAATCGCTGACCGTTATGTGTGTGTGTGTAAAAGCAGCAGGATATATATTTCAGTTCTGCTGAGCCAAATAAGACAGGTCAGGGTGAAGAAATGACAGCCAAAGAAAATCTTACCGCAAAACGGAAAAGTTATGACAAATCAGACTAGAAGGCAAAAAGAAAGTGCAGCTTTATGGTTTCATGGACAAAATAATTTGTGGCTGCGATATGATGAGCTAAATAACCAGGGGTGCACATAAGTGGTCCGCAGGTGCGCATTCACTGTCAAAATAAAAAACACGCACAAGGGTTAGGGTTAAATTTAAAAACTGTACTTTTGAGTTAAAATATATATTTATAATTTTAATAAATGACAAATTAAAAAGGCATGAACATTTTATTTTGTATCGAAAAAATATCGAACCGTGACACCAAAGTATCGAACCGAACCGTGAATTTTGTGTATCGTTGCACCCCTAATACATACATACATACATACATACATACATACATATATATATAGATATAGGAGGTTAAATGAGGAACTACAATAATAAAACAAAAATGTTACATGGTAATAAAATAAATGATGTGGTGTGATCTTCTGATATAGAGTAACACGTTGATAGAAAAAATAAATATGTAATACTTAGGTAGAAATGCTATAACACTATAAAACAAAGCCTGAAATCCACACTGTATGAATTCTTTGGTTTATTTTAACTTTAAAAGTTGTTTTATGTTACTTATTTATTAGAAGAAAAACTGCATCTTCAGTATCGCAAGATAAAAGATCTAATGGCCTTTAAAAAATAAAAAAGGCCATTTCTTCTGCAAGAAATAAAAAGCTAGAGGGGATTTTTTTTTTTAAGCTAACTTTAATGGATTATGTCATAAACTAACAAAACTGCAAATACAGAACTGTCTCAGCTTTATTAAAAGGTTTATGGCGTGTGATGTGTCGGTGATAGTATCTCATTTACTGTTTCACTGAAAAACGAACTGAATGTATAACAACGAGCAGCTCCACTTTTCGAAGCACCTCAACAGGTTGAAGCTGTCCGTGATTTCGGAGTGTGAAGCACTGATTTTGGGGCATCATATCGTGACCTAACTTACCTTGCAGGCTCCTGCCAGCGTTTTAGCCAGTTGCAACAATTCGCCATCAGGCTAAACATCGCAGTCCGGGTCCGAATGACTGAGTGGTGGTCCAGGTGGGCAGCGACACTCCACTATCCAGCCCTGCTCATCGACTCTTAACCTAAACTAGCTACATGGCGAACTAACCCATCAAAGTGTAAACGTTTAGCTTTTAAATGCCTCACCCAACTTACGTCGGTGAATAATTTAGTCGTTACCGTGTGTTTTCGATAAATATTAGGCTGGAAGACATTATTTTCCAGAAGCTGAACATCCCGTTAAACGAGGCTAGCCAAAGCTAATGTAGTTAGCAATAACGGTATTTGTAGTATCGTTTAGTTTGTAGTGTCCGCAAATACGTGAGTCGTTTACCACTTACATCTGAGCCCTACTCACCAATAAAATGTGCTCGTTTGTAACCAAGCGCATAAATACTGAGTATTTTACTACTGAAATATTCGCTACTTAGCGTTAGCCGATTCCTAGCAGTCTGCTTTGTTTACGCCGTCTTTTCTGCTGCTAGGCTGCGGACGTGCCTTCGTCATCTTCCGTCATCAACAAATCAGCGCCAGCGCAGATTCCGAGCCTGCGCACTCGTTACAATTGTGACCAATCAAATAACCTACTACAGCTATAATGCCGAGGAATAATAATAATTTGTTGTTATTTTTTTAGTATTTAATTAGCTGGAAAAGTGTGTCCACAGTTCAAGCAACTTAATTAAAGAAGTCCAGACGCTTTTCTTTGCAAGCTCCTTTGACCACAGCTAGTACATTTAAATTAGGCCCATGAGTTACATTGCTCTGCAATAATACTACTTATTATTATTATTATTATTATTATTATTATTAACAATAATATAATTGCTCTGTGTTATGCTCTCTGAAGAAAATGAGAAAGAGAAGGGGATGGATGGAGGAACATTGGTGAATCAAAAAGCTCAGGGGGTTATAAGGAGGAGCTGAGGGCAGCTATGAAAAGTTCGAAGACTGGAAAAGCAGTTGGTCCTGGTGGCATACCTGTGGAGGTATGGAGACGTGTAGGAGGTGGGCAGTGGACTTTTTGACCAGATTGTTTAACACAGTCTTGGAAAGTGAGAGAATGCCTGAGGACTGGAGAAGAGGTATACTGGTACTGATTTTGATATGCAGAGCTGTACCACATACAGAGGGATAAAGCTGAGGAGCCAAACCATGAAGATATGAGAAGAGCTGCTGAAGCTAGGTTAAGAAGACAGGTGATGCGTATGAGGATGAGGTGAACCAATAGGTAACAAATAGAACAAATGTCTTGACCTCATTCATCAAAGTCCCTCCAATCAACCAGATTAAACATTTCTACATCAGCAAATATGTATTAAAAATCACATTTCACCATAAACACACAAGCTAAAAGGTGTGAAACAGCACAAAATTAATTAAGCAGTTTGTATTTGTCATGAAATATCAGATGTCTTCCTAATACTTCTTCTAATATCATCTTGCCTCCCTCTACTGGCTCCCTTTATTAGTTTTTTGATATCATCCACTGTACCTGAGCTTTCCCCCCCAAAATTTTGTTTCATATCACCAGAATGGACTCTCTTGAGCTGAGTGAGAAAAGGAGACAAAGACAAACCAAGACACGGTGAGATGTATTTTTAAAGACAAATTATTTCCTATTGCTCCATCAGTTACCAATTCCCTTCATTCTGCCAAAGCACAAAGTTTATTAGATTTTTCCAGCTCACCCGGGCTGAGCTGGCGGGCTGTTTTGCTGTTAGACTGAATGTCAAGTGTCTTTTAAGGAAAGATGGATTGCACTTTATTTATTCCGAGGCTGAGTTATTTGCCCCAGTTCATCTCGGCAAGTACTCGCTGGTGACTCTGCAGTCGGAGGAGTGAGACACAATGAGGAAAGCACGTCTTTTAGAGAGCCTGTCTGAAGAAACATCATCTCCCTCCCTCCCTCCATCCATCCCTCCCTCCCTCTCCTCCGAGACAACTTCAGCTTAATTTTTATGAGATGTGTCTGCTGCTCTCATAAAGCCACAGTAATCATTTTTATTTGTTTACTGGGATCCAGTGCAGCTCCAGACAAAGAGCTTTGAAATGGAAAAACCAGGCAGCGACTGGTGAAAATTTCAGTTAAAAAAAAAAATCATTAATTCACAGAAATGTTTTATTAATTCATTCATTTTTACCATTGACCCGGTGTAAAAAACCCATTTCTTTAGTCAATAGTGGAAAAAAATGTCATTTAAAATGATTTAGCTGTTTATCTATTACTTAATTACTGTGGTGTAATATGAAGGACAGTGGTAATGGGGTAATTCTACATTCATAGGAAAAGCTGTAAAACCTGTGAAAATACACTTAACAGTTCAAAATCTATGTCCTTCATATATTCCAAAGCATGTAGTGGGCCAGATTGGAGGCCCCCCACCTCTTCTGCACTTTGAATGAACCCAGTTTTTTATTCAAAGTAATATATTTGCAATAAAAAATTTTTTAAAAAGGAAGGCATAAAAATCTGGCATTCTTTTAATATAAGTTCCTTTCCCTGCCTGGTTTTAAAGGTAAAAAATGTTTAATATATAAGATCTGTTTTGATTTTTTATGAATGCAAGATTGGGCTCAGATGAATCGGGTTTTAAACAATATGCTGTTCATTGCTGTAGGGTGACCAGATGTCTGGGACTGCAAAGCATTTTTATCCACCCTTCCCTCTTCCCACACACGGAGGCAATGTCCTGCAATTTGATTGGCTGTGGTTTACAATAGTGAACGCTGCCTAAGAAAAGTCTTACTTGAAGAGATGATCCATCCATGCATGTTTCCTGAAATCCAAATACAGGAGTACAACAGTTGTTGCAACAGATACTGAAGCAGAAAACATGAATTGTATACAGACAACACCAGCACCATAAAAAAACTTTACCTTCCATCTATGCTTATAGTAGTTTGGTGGGTTGCAAATGTATTTCATTTATGAATGATCAAAGTTTCTTCCTCTCAGCACATTATGCCCCACAGAGGTGTTATGTTTTAAAATGAACCTGAAAATATTTTTCATGTTTTATATGGACAGAGATGGAAAGAGTACCTTCGGCTCATTGCATTTGAGTTGACCTAAACCTCCACTGACTGACTATCATTCATAAAACTTTTTAAACTTTCACTCAGTTTTCTAGAACTGAGTCTTAAGAATGCTAAAACAAAATAATATAAAATGTCAGTAAATAATTAATCTGACATGTTTTAAATAATTAAAATTGGCAATTAATCATTAATTATATATAAATGTATAAATAAATCTATTAATTATGTAAATGTGTTTTTGATTAATTAAAATGAAAATATATAATTAAATAATTGCCTCAAAATATTGTTTTAAAAACTTAAAACGTATTAGTCTTTACACAAAACTATTTATTTCACTATTTAATTTATTATTTCCTGGTTCTTGTGCTTCAGTGCACCCCATGAAATAAAATAAACAATCATTGCAGCTTGTCAACAGTTGCTAACATCTGGTTACTCTGGCAGACTGATTTTGGAAAATGGATTGATCCAGTGGACATGGGGTTGGCAGGTTTCCCAGAATGCATTTGGAATAAAATCACATCAGCTGTTTCCTCCACCACTGCGAAAGTGCCCTCAAACTGTAAGTACAGTTTTGGAACATGATTTTTCTGTCACCAAATGCATTTTTTAGTTGTTTTTCTAAGGTAAAAATGTAATGGCATAGTCTGAACGAAAATGAATATCTGGCTGGTTTATTGAGAGCCTGTTTGCAAAAATAATTACATTTTTTCATAGCTGTCAGGTCCTGTTAGCATAACAGACAGCTTCCCTCACCCTCTGTCAGCTGACCGGGTGATCAGAGCCCATGGTACCCCTTCCTGATCCTCGCCTCTCAGTGAAGGTTAAACACGGGTGATAGGTGATATCTAACAGGTTATGTTTGGTTTATTTTAGTTTTGTATTCGTTCCCAAGCAAATCAGTTAAGCTGAGATTATTGTTTAATTTCATAACTGTGTATTTTTAGTGAACCATATAGGAATGCTCTCAGAATATATTGAATTGAATCATTTGCACGTCTTTATTTCCTGATGTGCACAGGTCATACTTTTTGTTGAGAACAGCTTGTTTTCAATTAAAACTAACATAAAAAAATGTAATACATAGGGAGGAAAGTGAGAGCATTTTCACTGGGAGCAGAACCATCTGGACCAGCATGTTGTTCATGCTGGTCATGGATATCCTGACGAGTGATGTCAAGCCTGCTCCAGAAATTATTCAATTGTTTGTTTCTTAATATTTATTCAACTGTATTCAAAACACCAGATGTCTGCTATAAGTTTTGGAAGTCTGGAGTTTAAAAAAAAGAAGAAGAAAGAGCTGTGTGTTTTTTCTTCAGGTAGCAATGGGAGTTACTTGTATAATGTTTTTAAGACAGCTCAGGATGAACTAAGCAGTTGATTCATCTGTAATATTTAATTTGAAATAATGATGTACAGTTGTTTAACACCTTTTTCCAAATCAGTTCAGTGTTTATCCCCTTTCAAAATCATTTTATATCTTTTTATGCCTTTCCCAACTTTGATGGGTGAGTTTGACAAACAAAATTAATTTATGATGCACTGCAGCACAAGAACAATGAAAATAATAAACTAAATGTGAAATAATAAAATATGTATTTAAATAAAATCCACCCATCAATTATCTTCCACTTAAGATAATAAATGATACTTAATCCAAGATAATTAATGATACATCTTGTTAAATGTATAATGGTTTATTTGTTTCATTTGGATTTCAGTATAGTATAAAAGCCTTTTCTCTGCCTCGTTTCCCACGAGGCCCTTTTTTCTTTGGCACTTTAACGCCCTCTATTGTTTCCGCCATTCTTTAAATTGCTTCCCTGAATGCGGCATCCTTCGCACTTCCTTAAACTGTCACGGTGGCGGATTTTTTAGAAAGGAATATCTACTTACTGCTCATTCAAGGTTGGTTTGCGCTTCTTTACGATAGTTTAGTTGAGAGCCAAGCAGAAAAACATGTCACTTCACAGCATGTGTTTTAAAACTGCACTTCCGGTAACGGTATTTTGTAACAGCTCGAGTGTGGTGTGGAGTGCAGGGGCTGGTGGGTGGTAGAGGGGAGTGTGGAGGTGTCACAAGAGCATAGATCAGTGACGCAGTTGGGGGTGCTGATGTTTGAGAGCCTCCACACCTTTCTTCTGGAGAGGTGTGCAGGTGTTGTAGGACATATTTTTTATAGTAATGTTTAATCTGTGCATGTAATGGTAATCTGCTGATTGTTTTCCTAATTAATGCGTGTAAGGAGAGCAGATTACTAAAATAAAGTGTTACATAGATTTGACTTTCATTTTCTTTTATTTTGAAGGTCTGATCATTTTAAATTAGATCAAATTTCCACCTCTGGACAAGTGACTGATATAATACAGAGTAACAGTTAAAATTGGATAAATATATTTGCCAGTAATACTTGCTGCTCCCAGAGGTGTTTCTCCCTCTTTACACCACAGGTGTGTCTTTGGTCCTCTGTCCTCATGACTCGGGTCTTTGTGTACGGCATCCTGAAGAAGGGGCAGCCCAACAACTACCGCATGTTCGACAACAACAATGGAAAGGCCGAGTACCTTGGCTTGGCATTCACTATCCAGAAATACCCGTTAGTGATCACCACCAAGGACAACATCCCTTTCCTGCTCAACATCCCTGGCCAGGGTCACCGAGTGCACGGGGAGATCTACAAAGTGGATGACCAGATGCTGAAATTCCTGGACACTTTTAAAAGCGTCCCAACGTGGTACCAGCGGACGGTGGTCCAGCTGGAAGTGAAGGAGTGGGTGGGGAAGACGGAAGGAGAGCAGAAGGTGTCACCGGGGAGCATCACAGATGCGTTTGTGTACACCACCACGATGTACGAGCCAGAATGGCCCTCGCTGCCGTGCTATGAGAGCTACGACTCAGAGGGAGATCACGGGCTCAAATATAGGTGTAGAGAAGAGCGGGATTGAGCTCATCATGCTGATGCAACTGACAAAGTTGCTTTTATTTTTGTAATTTATCTTATTGCTGTGCACCTAAAACAATGCCCTGTAAACCTTTGTCAAAAAAATGAAGCTGTAATGTCAGACCCTAACCCTTTTAAAAAAAAAAAACAACCTGTTAACAATGTGTAATTGTGTAGTGCTGACTACTTGCTGGCAAATATCGTGAGCTAATAGAATTTTACATATATATTGTATGTAAAAAACAAAAACAAACAAACAAACAAAAAAAACCTGCATGTAGCTTCCAGGTCAAGCTAATGCACAAGTGCTTTGAACCTGCATTGTATGGCCAGCCTGTCCTTCCAAAAATGTGATTGCATAGAAGTCTGTGAGGAAATGACCCAGCTGCTTACTTGATTTATGACCTCACCAAAGAGTTTCCTTGTGTGGTCTCAATGCCATAAATAAGACTATTATTTAATGGCATAGGTTAAGACAGGCTTAGAGCAGGCGTGTCAACCATGAAGCCCAGGAACCAGATTCAGCCCAGCAAAGGCTTCAAATTTAGCCGACTGGGTGGCTTTGGAAACTTTTACAGCTTTTCACACTGAGAAAGATCTCAGATTCCTTTTAATTCTTTTTGTTTACTACAATAAAAAAATGGACTTGTACTGTAAATATGCAATTAAACAAGTTTACACTGACAGAAAGGCGAGTTTTACTGGATCATTTAAATCAAAGCTGATTGTATGTGGCCCATGATGTAAAATGAGTTTGACACCCCTGTCTTAGAGCATTTATATCACACGGATATGAATTCTGGTGTGTTTAATCATTACATTCCACTTGTCTTTGATTACCTCTGAAATAAAAATTAATTCCTGATTTCTTTTGTTTGATCTGTGCTGTGTTTGTTCCATCCAGGGGATAAGCTTTTACTCTGCGTTGTCATAAGCAGAATAAATATCCTGCAAACTACTTACAGGGATTTAGACATATGTATTTATCTTCTTTATTACAAGAGTCACATATTCATGATACAACCTCTCTAATACAGCAGGTGTCGCTAAAAGACAGGCTGTGTTTTTGTACCAGCAAACCAGCAAAGCAAGAGATGTGGCCCCTGAAGTCTGCTGAGGGGCCTCATCAACTCACTGGTTGCACTACTGATAGTCTCTACCAATGTTAGTGCACACAGATGCAGAAATAGAGATAAGGACTGAGGCCGATGAAGAAAGACAAAAACACAGAGATGAGCAGAAAGAAAAGACACAAGGGCAATGGTTCTTTGAGCACAAAGAAGAAGACAAAACAGTGGTAAGTAAGTGGGACACAAGCAGGCAGCTGGACTTCAAAGTCAGAGGTGGGAAGGAAAAAAATCTAATCCAATTAGACCTCTTCTTTTGACCACCAAATAGGTTGCTGTTTTTGCCTATAGTTTTTGAAGACAAAGTACATCACCTAAAGCCTTTTTGAGCGAACCCAATCTGCCGTTTAAAAGACAAGAAGTTGACGCGGGAAAAAGCAGAAGCTTCAGCCAAATAAGTGGTAGCCTCCAAAAGCTCCGCAGCCACTGACCACGAATACTCCATGGTGATTTCAATGTCGTCAGCCAAAAGAAAAACCCCATCTACATCCACCAAAGCACCGTTGTAAGGGAATTGTGTCCCAAAGTGTGGAGACCAACAACTCCATAGTAGAAGCCATTAACAAGCTAACAAACAAGATTGATCACCTCAGTGTGCAGCTTAAAAACATTGTATAATGTTTTTAAGACAGCTCAGGATGAACTAAGCAGTTGATTCATCTGTAATATTTAATTTGAAATAATGATGTACAGTTGTTTAACACCTTTTTCCAAATCAGTTCAGTGTTTATCCCCTTTCAAAATCATTTTATATCTTTTTATGCCTTTCCCAACTTTGATGGGTGAGTTTGACAAACAAAATTAATTTATGATGCACTGCAGCACAAGAACAATGAAAATAATAAACTAAATGTGAAATAATAAAATATGTATTTAAATAAAATCCACCCATCAATTATCTTCCACTTAAGATAATAAATGATACTTAATCCAAGATAATTAATGATACATCTTGTTAAATGTATAATGGTTTATTTGTTTCATTTGGATTTCAGTATAGTATAAAAGCCTTTTCTCTGCCTCGTTTCCCACGAGGCCCTTTTTTCTTTGGCACTTTAACGCCCTCTATTGTTTCCGCCATTCTTTAAATTGCTTCCCTGAATGCGGCATCCTTCGCACTTCCTTAAACTGTCACGGTGGCGGATTTTTTAGAAAGGAATATCTACTTACTGCTCATTCAAGGTTGGTTTGCGCTTCTTTACGATAGTTTAGTTGAGAGCCAAGCAGAAAAACATGTCACTTCACAGCATGTGTTTTAAAACTGCACTTCCGGTAACGGTATTTTGTAACAGCTCGAGTGTGGTGTGGAGTGCAGGGGCTGGTGGGTGGTAGAGGGGAGTGTGGAGGTGTCACAAGAGCATAGATCAGTGACGCAGTTGGGGGTGCTGATGTTTGAGAGCCTCCACACCTTTCTTCTGGAGAGGTGTGCAGGTGTTGTAGGACATATTTTTTATAGTAATGTTTAATCTGTGCATGTAATGGTAATCTGCTGATTGTTTTCCTAATTAATGCGTGTAAGGAGAGCAGATTACTAAAATAAAGTGTTACATAGATTTGACTTTCATTTTCTTTTATTTTGAAGGTCTGATCATTTTAAATTAGATCAAATTTCCACCTCTGGACAAGTGACTGATATAATACAGAGTAACAGTTAAAATTGGATAAATATATTTGCCAGTAATACTTGCTGCTCCCAGAGGTGTTTCTCCCTCTTTACACCACAGGTGTGTCTTTGGTCCTCTGTCCTCATGACTCGGGTCTTTGTGTACGGCATCCTGAAGAAGGGGCAGCCCAACAACTACCGCATGTTCGACAACAACAATGGAAAGGCCGAGTACCTTGGCTTGGCATTCACTATCCAGAAATACCCGTTAGTGATCACCACCAAGGACAACATCCCTTTCCTGCTCAACATCCCTGGCCAGGGTCACCGAGTGCACGGGGAGATCTACAAAGTGGATGACCAGATGCTGAAATTCCTGGACACTTTTAAAAGCGTCCCAACGTGGTACCAGCGGACGGTGGTCCAGCTGGAAGTGAAGGAGTGGGTGGGGAAGACGGAAGGAGAGCAGAAGGTGTCACCGGGGAGCATCACAGATGCGTTTGTGTACACCACCACGATGTACGAGCCAGAATGGCCCTCGCTGCCGTGCTATGAGAGCTACGACTCAGAGGGAGATCACGGGCTCAAATATAGGTGTAGAGAAGAGCGGGATTGAGCTCATCATGCTGATGCAACTGACAAAGTTGCTTTTATTTTTGTAATTTATCTTATTGCTGTGCACCTAAAACAATGCCCTGTAAACCTTTGTCAAAAAAATGAAGCTGTAATGTCAGACCCTAACCCTTTTAAAAAAAAAAAACAACCTGTTAACAATGTGTAATTGTGTAGTGCTGACTACTTGCTGGCAAATATCGTGAGCTAATAGAATTTTACATATATATTGTATGTAAAAAACAAAAACAAACAAACAAACAAAAAAAACCTGCATGTAGCTTCCAGGTCAAGCTAATGCACAAGTGCTTTGAACCTGCATTGTATGGCCAGCCTGTCCTTCCAAAAATGTGATTGCATAGAAGTCTGTGAGGAAATGACCCAGCTGCTTACTTGATTTATGACCTCACCAAAGAGTTTCCTTGTGTGGTCTCAATGCCATAAATAAGACTATTATTTAATGGCATAGGTTAAGACAGGCTTAGAGCAGGCGTGTCAACCATGAAGCCCAGGAACCAGATTCAGCCCAGCAAAGGCTTCAAATTTAGCCGACTGGGTGGCTTTGGAAACTTTTACAGCTTTTCACACTGAGAAAGATCTCAGATTCCTTTTAATTCTTTTTGTTTACTACAATAAAAAAATGGACTTGTACTGTAAATATGCAATTAAACAAGTTTACACTGACAGAAAGGCGAGTTTTACTGGATCATTTAAATCAAAGCTGATTGTATGTGGCCCATGATGTAAAATGAGTTTGACACCCCTGTCTTAGAGCATTTATATCACACGGATATGAATTCTGGTGTGTTTAATCATTACATTCCACTTGTCTTTGATTACCTCTGAAATAAAAATTAATTCCTGATTTCTTTTGTTTGATCTGTGCTGTGTTTGTTCCATCCAGGGGATAAGCTTTTACTCTGCGTTGTCATAAGCAGAATAAATATCCTGCAAACTACTTACAGGGATTTAGACATATGTATTTATCTTCTTTATTACAAGAGTCACATATTCATGATACAACCTCTCTAATACAGCAGGTGTCGCTAAAAGACAGGCTGTGTTTTTGTACCAGCAAACCAGCAAAGCAAGAGATGTGGCCCCTGAAGTCTGCTGAGGGGCCTCATCAACTCACTGGTTGCACTACTGATAGTCTCTACCAATGTTAGTGCACACAGATGCAGAAATAGAGATAAGGACTGAGGCCGATGAAGAAAGACAAAAACACAGAGATGAGCAGAAAGAAAAGACACAAGGGCAATGGTTCTTTGAGCACAAAGAAGAAGACAAAACAGTGGTAAGTAAGTGGGACACAAGCAGGCAGCTGGACTTCAAAGTCAGAGGTGGGAAGGAAAAAAATCTAATCCAATTAGACCTCTTCTTTTGACCACCAAATAGGTTGCTGTTTTTGCCTATAGTTTTTGAAGACAAAGTACATCACCTAAAGCCTTTTTGAGCGAACCCAATCTGCCGTTTAAAAGACAAGAAGTTGACGCGGGAAAAAGCAGAAGCTTCAGCCAAATAAGTGGTAGCCTCCAAAAGCTCCGCAGCCACTGACCACGAATACTCCATGGTGATTTCAATGTCGTCAGCCAAAAGAAAAACCCCATCTACATCCACCAAAGCACCGTTGTAAGGGAATTGTGTCCCAAAGTGTGGAGACCAACAACTCCATAGTAGAAGCCATTAACAAGCTAACAAACAAGATTGATCACCTCAGTGTGCAGCTAAGTAACAACATGATAATGGTGGCTAATATTGCCAAGCTAGCTGAAATGAACACAGCCGTTATAAAAGAGTGTAAAGCTAAACTGTTTGTTTTGGAAAAAAGGCATGCCTCCTCTCAACAAAGAAAACATGGAGCTGAAGGAGAGAGTGTGGGAACTAGAATGGTACATGTGCCACTGGAACTTGAAAATTCAGGGATGGAAAGAAACAAACGACAAGGATTCTTGCAAGGAGGTCATCGACATCTTAGCCAAGATCGCACCACATTGGGCTTCTTCACTGGACAACGCTGTGGACACCGTCCATCGCCTAGGGAAAAAAGAAGCGGGTTGACCTTTACAAATAATAGTTCAGTTCACCGTGAGACACCATTGAGATGCTTTCTGGCAGCTGACCAAGGATTCCCAGGTGTGCAAGGAGCTAGGCATCTACATCAAGCAAGATTTCTGCGAACTAGACCAGGAGGCAGGAGCTGCAGTTTGGCCAAAATAGAGCAAGCCGGAGCTGAAGGGAAGAACATTTACTACAGAGAGCACGCCCGTTAAGTTTAAGTAGGCAGGTTCATATTACCTATTTGGTACGGTATTATAATGACTATACATAACGACTATATATATTATATTTTTTAGAGCTCTTTTGCATTTTGTGAATTCAATTTAAAGGATTTAGTGTTCCAGTCTCTTGTTTATTTTCCTTTTTATGTCATTTTTCACTTCTAATTTTAACTGTGTGTCTTTAAATAGTAGGGGCTTGAGAGATATTCTTAAAATAAAGTATTTTTGTTTTGTAAAAATGTAAATGCTAACTGTATATTGCTACAAGAAACACACTCTGTTGAGGCAGATGAAAAAATTGGTGTAATCTGTAGGGAGAAAAAATAATTCTTTGTCATGATACTAACAAATCTGCTGTATATTTGTTGAGTTTTGGTTCCTGTTGTTTCACTCTCTCACGTTTCTTGATGTCCACATTTGTGACTCCTGTGCTTCCTTTACTTTTACTGCTACTGCTTTATCCACGTGTGCTTTGTGTCTCCATGATATTTACTTCCTGTGTTGTTTCAAACCAACTAACTTTAACTATTTAAATTATATGAACATGAATGAATGAATATTAATTTGCATAAATGAGTTTGAATTTGTATCATAATTGATACATCTACCAATATTTTTGCTATTTATTGCTTAAAAAAATATTGTACAATTAATTTAGGTTTTTTTGGAGGATTCACACTAATGATGATGATGTAGAAGTCTCAAAAACTCAGAAAACCTCCATCCATCTATCCATCCATCAATCTTCTTCCGCTTATCCGGGGCCAGGTCGTGGGGCAGCAGCCCAAGCAGAGAAGCCCAGACCTCCTTCTCGCCAGCCACCTCCTCCAGCTTGTCCGTGAAAACACCAAGGCGTTCCCAGGCCACCTGAGAGATATAATCTCTCCAGCGTATCCTGGGTCTGCCCCGGGGCCTCCTCCCGGTAGAAATGCCCAGAACACCTCGCCCATGAGGCGCCCAGGAGGCATCCTTGTAACATGGCCGAACCACCTCAACTGGCTCCTTTCGATGTGAAGGAGCAGCGGCTCTACTCTGAGTCCCTCCCGGATGGCTGAACTTCTTACCCTATCTCTAAGGGAGATGCCCATTTCCACCACTTGTATCCACAATCTCGTTCTTTTGGTCATTACCCACAGCTCGTGACCACAGGTGAGGGTAGGAAACTCAGAAAACCTCTATTTATCAAATTTGATATATTTAAAAACGTCCGTAATAACATAGAAACTCATAGGAAAGACAATTTGGGCCATTGGCTAATCTGTGTACTCAAAGTGGAAAATACATTTCTGTTTCTATGTAATGTTTATGGCTACAACAGTGTTGCTCAGAACGAACTCTTATTAACTGACATAACCAATCACCTAAAAGAACTATCTCACAAGTACTCCACAAACAATTTTATAGTGGGAGGAGATTTCAATATTGTCTGTGACGAGTGGCTTGATAGATCACTCTCTAAAATCCAGTCTCATCATATAAATTCATTTTTACACATCTTCTGTTTAGATTTTAACCTAATAGATCCTTGGAGATTAGTGAACCAACTTCATCAGCCCTTTTTATGGTTCAAGCTCGATCGCTCAGCTAAATCTCATTTTGATTTCTGGCTAATTTCAGACAGTATAATGCAGAACAATGTAGATGCGGGTGTCTCAGCTGCGCCTTTAACCGATCACTGTTTGATACAGCTTAATGTCGCACCTCAACTTAAAAAATAATAATGGATTGGATTTATATAGCGCTTTTCAAGGCACCCAGAGCGCTTTACAATGCCACTATTCATTCACTCTCACATTCACACACTGGTGGAGGCAAGCTACGGTTTTAGCCACTGAAGCAAGGCTGCCATATCGCGCCATCGGCCCCTCTGGCCAACACCAGTAGGGTAAAGTGTCTTGCCCAAGGACACAACGACCAGGACAGAGAGCCCGGGTATCGAACCGGCGACCTTCCGATTATAGATACGCTTCTCAACCCCCTGAGCCACGGTCGCCCAAAAATCTCATAATAAAGGTTACTGGAAATTTAACTCAACCCTGCTTACCAATAAAAATTTTAGTAACAAAATACTTGAACAACTAGAACTTATTTCAAATGATAAAAACCTAGTAAGTAAGGAAAATGTATTTATATAACGCTTTTTGCAGATAAAAATCACAAAGTGCTTTACAACAAAGAAAATGAAAAATGAAAAAAAGACAATAGTTATACTAAAAAGGCCAAAGGTGCATATCTGAGATCCCAAGCCAAGTGGATAGAGGATGGCTATGCACTGACCCTCAATTAATATCCAAAGAAATCTTTACCTTTTACAGCAATTTGGCTGAGGCCAATGGCATAGAATCAACCTATTAAACACCTGATTCCTAAAACTGATGAAAATTTTAAGCAGTACTGTGATGCAGGTATTACCCTTGAAGAGTTAGATAAAGCATTAGGTGCTTTATCCAACGATAAAGCCCCAGGATGTGATGGCCTGACGAGTAACTTTTACATATATTTTTGGGATCATACTAGAATCCTTGTGTTTGAGATGCTCACAGAAATTTTAGAAAATGGTTCTCTCACACACACTATGAAACAAGGGGTAGTTACACTCATACCCAAACCTGGGAAAGATCCGACACTTCTTGATAATTTAAGACCAATAAAACTCTTAAATAATGATTATAATCTTCTAAAACATATTTTTGCTAACAGATTAAAATCAGGCATAACTCAAATAATTTCTTACACTCAGTCCAAATTTATAAAAGGCCACTCAATCCATAATAATATCTGCCTTGTTCTGGACTTGATTGACTATAACTACCTAATTAATAACAAAGGTTTTTCCTAGTTTTAGACTTTTACAAATCCTTCGATATGATAGAGCACGAGTTTATGTTTCAAGCCCTAGATTTGGAAGTGGCTTTAATAATTACTGTATAGAGACACAAACAGTTCAGTGTGTCTTCCACATGGCACCTCACAGAGATTTAGGATCTGCAAAGGAATAAAACAAGGATGTCCAATCTCACCATTGCTGTTTATCACAGCAACAGAAATGCTTTCCATACTGATTAAAAATACTATATTTGGTAAGTAATCTGTTCTAGGTAAAGAGCTCTCTATCAGCCAGTTAGCCGATGACACCGCCATTTTCTTAAATAACTTGAATCAAATCCCCAAAATTCTACAAATCATTGAAAATTTCTCAAAAGCTTCAGGCCTAAAACTGAACTCAGACAAATGTGAGATCTTATACCTTTAAAAGACTGTACTATATCTAACACTTTCAATATCCCTGTAAAAAAATCCAATGTCAAATATTTGGTATGTATATAACTTAAAACAGAACTGAGTTAGAAAACCTTAATATTTGAAAGAAAATGCAAAATTGTAGAACTCATTGAAGTAACTGGGCACAGACAGACTTATTGATTCTGGGTAGAATATTTCCAGGCTAATATACTCTGCATATACATTAGGTGTACCTAAATCAGCAATCAAATCTATTAACCAGCTAAACTTTGATTTTATATGGAAGCAAAAAAAAAAACCCTCTATATTAGGCAAGGTAATTGAGTCAAACAATTTGAAGATGGAGGATTGCAAGCTATTGAATTTGACAGTTTAAATGGCACCCTAAAAATAAACTGGCTCAGGTCATTTTTCAAATGTCAAATCAAAATAGCCTATGGTTTTATTTTTTCCAAACAAAATATTTTCAGATCTAGGCGAAATTAATCTTTTATTTACAAGTTTTATTATACTGGAAATTAATATACAAACATAATTATAGCCCACGTAATACTCCCTTGTGGAACTATCGTTACATAGAAGTTAGAAACAAATCAATCTTTGTGCAAAAAATGGTAAGAAAAAGGCATTCATAAATGTTGATTTCTTTAATTACTTATGTCTATTTTATTTTCATTATTTGTCTTTAAATACAGCCTACAGGCTATATTTGTTGTACTTGTTACATTTGTTTAATTAACAATTAAAAAATAAATAAAATATTTTTTCCTTTGGCACTTTAGCGCCCTCTGTTTTTGTTCCGCTTTTATTTGGATTGTTTCCACGCGTGCGCAATGTAAGCTCGCTGTCTGACACATACTCCGGAACAGTAAGAGGCGGTTGAGACGGGGGACTGGGAAGATGGCGGAGTGAGCGGTTCAACTTGAGTGGGCTCCGAGGCTTTTCCTGAAAAGAACCTCCTTTATGTCTTGACCGCAATCAAGTTAACCGGAATTAGAAGCAGACTACTTATACTTCATCTCTAAAACTCAAAAACTTCCTCCCTGTGTTTCTCTCCGTCATTCTCGGCCACCTTCTCCGAAGCGGCGAAATGGCTAACATTAACAAAGATCATGGCTACCACCTAGCGGCTCTTCGACAGGCGTGCGACGAAGAAGATATTGAATGGATGGAACAGCAGCACGACTTATCACAAGACAGACCGCAAGCTGATCGTCACCACACACCAGTTAAAAGTCCAAATCCTAAAAAAATGAAGGCTAACGAATCGCAGACGCAAAACGAAGTTTCAAACACAGTTCTCCTCAATGCTATCCAAAAACTGGTATGTAAATTTGACACCCAAAGTGAACATTTAAAGAATTATGAATTCCAGTTGCAAGAAAACACCGACGCTGTAAGAAAAGTAAAGGAGTCCGTGGATGCTAATACGGAAGCTGTTAAATCTGTGGTGGAAGATGTGAAACGTATTAAAACGCAGATGGCGACGCTGAAAAAAGAGAACGAGGCTCTTCGTGAAATGTGTCTGGAGCATGCTAGATACAAACGGAGATGGTCTTTGCTGCTAACTGGCGTTCCTGAGAAGGAGGGGGAGAACACGAGAGAAGAAATAATCAGAATTCTGACCAAGATAATTCCTGCGAACGCCGAGCAGCTGTACAACACAGTGGATACAGTGCACCGGCTGGGTCAGAAGGGACGAGTTGGTGACAAACCCAGGCTGATTGTCATACAGTTTGCCATGAGAACTGTTCGAGACCTAGTGTGGAAGATGTCCAAGGAGGCGAAGCTCTGCAAGGAGATGAAGATTCGGTTTAGAGAGGACTTTTGTAAGGAAGACAGAGAAGCCCGCAAACGTCTGTGGCCGAGGGTGGAGGAGGCAAGGAGCAGAGGGCTCAAAGCTTTCCTGAAGGACGGATATGCTGTCATCGATGGTCGTCAAATCAAAGAATGAAAGAACTTTATAACGACCTAGATAAGAAGGTATAACTGTTCAACTAAATTTAAGCCGGTAACTTGCTCAATGGTCCCTGACTTTGACTGGGTCTATTAGTTAATAGGAGGTAAAATGTTCCATTGCCTTACTCTAGTTATTACAGCACTTTCAAGCTATATTCAATGGTTCTTTCAATATTTTCTTTAAATGTTCGAGGTTTAAGAAGTAACATAAAGCGTAAAGCTTACAAAAAATCTTTTTTGTAAGGAACAGCCTAACACGAATTGTTTTTTATTTCAAGAGACACACAGTAGTAAAGATGATCATATATTTTGGAGAAAGCAGTGGGGAAGCGGTGATATTTATTTATCTCATGGTACCTCTCATTCAGCAGGAGTGGCTATTTTTCTACATCGTTTTAATGGAAGAGTTCTTGATCATAAAGGTGATGAGGAAGGTCATTGGTTAATGGTTAACATGGAGTTGGATGATACTAAGTACATTTTAGTAAATGTTTATGGGTTCAACAATAGAGCTAAAAACAGGAAATTGATTTCTGATTTGAAAAAAATGATAGAAGAATGGAAGATCATCTATTCAACTGAAAAAGTCGTTGTTGCAGGTGACTTTAATATGGTACCAGATGAAAAACTGGATAGATTTCCAACTAAATATAACTCTTCTCATTTTAACCAAATATTAATGGATTTCTCCTGCACCCTCAACCTAATCGATATCTGGCGTAACTTAAACCCAGAAAAACTGCAATACACCTGGAATAATTCTGAGCGCTCTCAATGCTCAAGACTGGATTATTGCTTAATAACTGGTAGTCTCTTCCCCCTATCATCCAACTGTAAGATTCTTCACTCCCCTGTTACTGACCATTGTGCCATAACACTTTCAATCTCCCCGGATAATAGATTATCAGAACCGAAGAATTCTCACTGGAAGTTTAACAGTAACCTCTTACAAAGCTCGTCTTTTTGTATAAAAATTAAATCATTGATAGGAGAGGTAAAAGCAATGAAGGATTTTTCTTCTACTAGTAAATGGGAATGGTTGAAGTTTAATGTCAGAAAAATTGCTAGTGAAGAAGGAAAATTAATGGCTAATAAAAGGAGACAGAAACAGGCTGAAATTACTGCACAAATAAGTTCATTGTGCAATTTATCACATCTGACAGAGGAAAACTCTATAGAACTAAACCAGTTGCAGTACAAACTAGATGAACTTTATATAGACAAAGTAAAAGGTGCCTTCATTCGCTCAAGGGCTAAATGGATTGAGGAGGGGGAAAAGAATTCTTCTTATTTCTTTAACCTGGAGAAAACTAGACAAACAAAAAAAACTATAATGAAGTTACAAATTAATAATACCCTGACTGAAGACCAACAGACTATAAACAACTATATCACAGAGTTCTATTCAGCCCTCTACACTACAAATTATTCCAGTTCGGAGACTAATTCTTTTTTTAGCTCTATCCATGGAAAAATTCCTCAAATTGACTCACACTTTAAAAATCTCAATGAGTCTGAAATCACTTTAGCTGAATTGGATGCTGCTGTTTCCCAAATGGCGAATGGTAAATCACCAGGTCCCGACGGAATCACGATTGAATTTTACAGATATTTCTGGAATGACATTAAAGATCTATTACTAGAGGTATTTAATGAATGTATAAATGATCAGATGCTATCTCCAACTATGAAACGAGGAATAATTTCTTTACTTCCTAAACCAAACAAGGACCCTATCCTTTTAGATAACTGGAGACCTATCACACTTCTTTGCTGTGACTACAAATTATTAGCTCATGTCTATGCCAACAGATTAAAAACAGGAATAACTCAAATAATAGATGAGACACAGTCAGCCTTTATAAAAGGGCGTCATATCCATAATCATACCCGTTTAGTATTAGATATGTTGGATTACAATCATTTAATTCCTCATGATAGCCTTATTTTATTTCTTGATTTCTTTAAAGCTTTTGATTCTTTGGAGCATAATTTTTTATTTAAAGCTCTGGAGGCTGTGGGTTTTGGTCCCAGATTTGTTAGTGTAATGAAAATGTTGTACAGAGATATAACAAGTAGTATTGCACTCAATCAGGAGTTTTCTAATAGTTTTAAAATTCATCGTGGCATTCGGCAGGGATGCCCTATTAGCCCGTTATTGTTTATTGTTGCAGCAGAAATGCTTGCCATTTATATCAAACTCTCTTCAGATCTGGAAGGCATAAACATTCTTGATAAAGAATTTAAAATTAGTCAATTTGCTGATGACACTGCCTTATTTCTAAGGAATGTAAATATGGTCTCTACTGCAATTAATAAAATCCTTTCATTCTCAAAAGCATCCGGCTTAACACTAAACCTTAAAAAATGTGAAATCTTAGCTGTACACAACTGTAATCAAAATACTATTAACAATATACCAGTAAAAGAGGAGGTAAAATACCTTGGTTTAATAATCAGTAAAAATACTAATGATCGAGAGAATAATAACATAACTCCTAGATTAAATGTAGTTAAAAAAATATTTAATCATTGGTTAACACGTGATTTATCCATATTAGGTCGTATCTTACTGTCTAAAGCAGAAGGACTTTCAAGACTCATATACCCCTGTTATTCAATTTTTACATCTCCTAAAATGATTAAACTGTCCAATTCTATTATATTCAGCTTTATCTGGAAGAATAAAACACATTATATACGCAAATCACAATTAGTTAAAGACTATGAAAATGGGGGCTTGAAAGCTTTAGACTTTGAATCTATTATTGCTGCATTCAGGCTCAGATGGATAAAAGACTGCATTTCCTGTCCTCAATCTATGTGGTACCATATTCCAAACAAACTCTTTAATAAGGTCGGGGGGTTAGATTTTTTGCTCAGATGTGATTATGAAATATCTAAGCTTCCTCTTAAGTTGTCTAGTTTCTATAAGCAAGCTTTGAATTTTGGGAAACTAATTTTCACCCACAATTTTTCACCTCACAATTCTGTGTTGTGGAATAATAGGGTTATAGTCATCAATAAGAAGTCCTTATTTAAATCAGACTGGTATGATAACGGTGTATGTTTTGTTGTTGATCTGCTTGATAGAAATGGAAACTTGCTATCTTATGAAGAATTTATTGATAAGTATAAAATAGAGATTTCATTTAATAATTATAATAAGGTTTGTAAAGCGATACCCACACCGTTGTTAAATCTTATCGTAAATACTTTAAAGTATTCATTAATAAGAACATGCTTACCTTCACTGACGATAGGTAATACCTCAATAAAGAACAAACAATTTAATAATAAGTTCATCTCTAATACCTTTAAGCAAATAGTATTCTGCAACTACAATGTCAATGTCAGACATGACCTTGATAGCATATTGAAAGACAAGTCATTTTCTTTTTACTTAAAATACCCACTTGCGCCTAAAATGAAAGAAACACACTTCAGAATCATATCAGGCATTTATCCAGTTGGAGAATTCCTGCATAAAAGGTTTAATTTTGAGGCCGACTCTTGTGCTTTCTGTTCTTCCGATCCAGAAACACTAGAGCATCTATTTTTCACTTGTCAGTATGTTAATGCTTTCTGGTTTGAAATACACTGTTGGGTTTCACTCAGAATTTCCAATGTACCTGCCTTCACATCTAAGGATATTCTTTACTTTATGGACAATCTGGATTCTGAAATCTCAGATGTTGTCAATTTTGTAATAGTGCTATGTAAGTTTTTCATTCATTTATGTAAGTGGAAGAATGCCTCTCCTATGTTTACCGTCTTCTTGAATTACTTTTGTCAATACTTTAAGTCACTTAAGCTTATTTCAAATGTGAACAAAAAAACTGCTGTACTATACTGTAAAATCAAAAAATACTTGCTCTTCTAATTTTCTTGCCTGTGTCAAAAGGTCTATGTTCCTTATTTCTTTACTCTAGAAACTTTTATTTTCTCCCTGTAAAGTTATGATGACTTGCTTCACCATCTTTATAATGTAAATTGTTACAATTCTGGTCTGTTTCCTTGACTTGTTTTGTATATGGAAATTTGTTTCAATAAAAAAAAAAAAAAAAAAAAAAAAGTAAGAGGCGGTTGCCAACCGCCGTTAAACAGGAAGAAGAAGCAGAAGAAGAAGAAGAAGCAGAAGAAGAAGAAGAAGGAGCGCGCCTAATCCAGAGTTCTACCTCAAACTGTCACGGTGGCACGGAGATTTTTATAGTAGAAGAGCTACTTGCTGCTTATTCAAGGTGAACTTGTGCTTCTTCATGGTGGTTTTATGACAGAGATAAGCAGGAAAAACGTGTGTCACTTCACAGCGTGTGTTTTAAAACTGCATTTCCGGTATCGGTATTTTTTTTGACAGCTCGAGGGGGGTGTGAGGAACTCTAAGGTAGCCTAACTTATGCTTTATCATTACACAGTGATGACGTGGTTGCTTGGTAATTGTAACTGATGTTTAACTTACCCATAAGCATAACATGTAAACAGCGTTTTTCACTGAATGACCTCTCCCAGCTCACAGTCACAGCATGACAGGAATGTGTGCAGATCTAGTCTGACAGTTGCTGTTGTAGGAAGTGTATTGATATAGTCATGTGTAATCTGTGCATGTAATGTTAATCTGCTGATTGTGTTCCTAATTAATGTGTGTAAGGAGTACAAACTCCCAAACAGTGTTACCTAGATTTGAGTTTGATTTTCTTTTATTTTGAAGGTCTGATCATTTGAAATTAGATCAAATATACACCTCTGCACAAGTGACTGATATAATACAGAATAATAGTTAAAACTGTATAAATATTTTTGCCAGTAATACCTGCTGGGAATTTGCTCACAGAGATGTTTCTTCCTTCTTTACACCGCAGGTGCGTCTTTGGTCCTCTGTCCTCATGACTCGGGTCTTCGTTTACGGCACTCTGAAGAAGGGGCAGCCCAACAACTACCGCATGTTCGACAGCAACAATGGAAAGGCCGAGTACCTGGGTTCGGCGTTCACCTCCCAGAAATACCCGTTAGTGATCACCACCAAGGACAACATCCCTTTCCTGCTCAACATCCCTGGCCAGGGTCACCGAGTGCACGGGGAGATCTACAAAGTGGATGACCAGATGCTGAAATTCCTGGACACTTTTAAAAGCGTCCCAACGTGGTACCAGCGGACGGTGGTCCAGCTGGAGGTGAAGGAGTGGGTGGGGAAGATGGAAGGAGAGGAGAAGGTGTCACCGGGGAGCATCATGGACGTGTTTGTGTACACCGCCACAACGTACGAGCCAGACTGGCGCTCGCTGCCGTGCTACGAGAACTACGACTCAGAGGGAGATCACGGGCTCAAATATAATACGGAAGAAAAGCTATAAAGGGACTGATCTCAGATCTAAGAAAAAGGCATTCATAAATGTTGATTTCTTTAATTACTTATGTCTATTTTATTTTCATTATTTGTCTTTAAATACAGCCTAGAGGCTGTATTTGTTGTACTTGTTACATTTGTTTAATTAACAATTAAAAAATAAATAAAATATTTTTTCCTTTGGCACTTTAGCGCCCTCTGTTGTTGTTCCGCTTTTATTTGGATTGTTTCCACGCGTGCGCAATGTAAGCTCGCTGTCTGACACATACTCCGGAACAGTAAGAGGCGGTAACGCTCCTTTAAGTTGTTTGCCAACCGCCATTAAACAAGAAGGAGAAGGAGAAGGAGCGCACCTAATCCAGAGTTCTTCCTCAAACTGTCACGGTGGCACGGAGATTTTTATAGTAGAAGAGCTACTTGCTGCTTATTCAAGGTGGGCTTGTGTTTCTTCATGGTGGTTTTATGACAGAGATAAGCAGGAAAAACGTGTGTCACTTCACAGCGTGTGTTTTAAAACTGCATTTCCGGTATCGGTATTTTTTTTGACAGCTCGAGGGGGGTGTGAGGAACTCTAAGGTAGCCTAACTTATGCTTTATCATTACACAGTGATGACGTGGTTGCTTGGTAATTGTAACCGATGTTTAACTTACCCATAAGCAGAGGCGGAGCCAGACATTTGAAATACCCGGGGCTTAGCCCTAAAGGGGCATGTGGGATTTTTTTTTCTTTTTTTTGGGGGGGGGGTCGAAATGACTGAAAGATTAATTGGCTCTGTTTTGAGTTTTGTTCAAAAAAGAATGACTTCATGTAGGGAAAAATATATATCACATATGCAGGACACCTTAAACTAGTTTTTTAATTAAGCAGCAAGGCAGAACAAAGTTGGGGCTTTATCAAGACATGAGGACTAAACCCCAATTCAACCAGACTCAGAACTGATCCAGAATTAAAAACAGGACTACAACAGTTCAAAATCAGGACTACTGAGGACTTAACCAAGACAGAACCAGAATCAGAACTAGATGATAGTAGCACTAAAAATCATCATAGACCTGCAGTACACTTATTTTTTTAATTCTACCAAAGTACAATATTTAGATTGAGAAAAGTTTATATAATTATTGAGCCTTGTTGTGCAAACAAGCCTGCATAACTTAATAAATGTAGAATTTGAAAAATTGTAAGCCTAAAAAGAAACACTAGGTACAAGATACATGAGTACCTATGATACGGTGATACTTTTGGTAAACAACCATTTGACTAACATGTATGTCTCACCTGCTCTTGTTCCACCTCTGTTCTGTCCTCATTCTCCATCTCCCTCTCTGCTCCTCTCTCTCCCTCTTTGTGCTGACAATCATCAAATATACAGTTGAAACCAGATATTTACATGCTCTACAGATAAAAACACAAACACTTATTTAAGGTAAAACCTCAAATTAGACTAAATGTTTAATTTATATGTGTTAACTTTAAGAGTAAAGAGAGAAACTATCTGTATTTCTTAATTGCAAATGACATCCAAATTGTATTCAAAACTGAGCCACACTTATGGAGCTCCACAATTCTTTTCCTGGTGTTTTGGTTGATATCTCTTGATTTTCCCATGTCACAGAAACAGGCTCTGTGTTTTGCCTTATATGCATCCACAGCTGTGCCACCAGTTTACTCACATGGACTCTACTAACCTATCAGAAGCTTCTTCAGCTCAGAATGGAATCGTCTGGAGTTTCTTATTAATTAACAATAAACTTAGTGTACATGTACTCCTAAATTTGATGAAAGTGCTAATAAATAGACAGCTCTCTCTTTATTCTGACATTTAACTAATTCAAAATATATTTCAATATTTATCTAAAACAAAAGTTTACTCTAAATTGATGTTGTACAGTAAAAATGTTTTATATTTTCTCCCTAAAGTGTATGTAAATATCTGGTTACAAATGTGAATATCCTGCTGTGTACTGAAATCCCTCTTGTTTTGCATAGAAATATACTGAACAACATACAAAGCATAATATATAAAATAACATTTACCTGAGTTTTTTCTTTGAAAAAACCCTCTAATGTCCATTCTTATATTTCAGTACATAACTGAAACCGATTTAGTCGGGGAGGGTAAGAACTGAAAATATGAAATAAACACGTAAGCTAAGACTCTCTAAAAAAATAGCATTTGTTCGGCTTTTCATTTCGCCATTTGTTGATTCACTTGAAGAGCAAGTAACGTAATATTGGTCAAGTGATCAGTTTGATATCAGTCTTTCGTGATGCACCGTCATATTTACATTATTTGTACGGTACGAATGATTTGCTTTGGTACCTGGTCAAACTTAAGCTCTCCTTAGTATGGCTGGCTCCGTTTCTCCAACAGCGCACTCACAGGCAGCAGCTGCCCCGCCCCCTCGCTCAGTCGCTTAGTGCCTGAGCGGATCATACCAATATCAGGGGGTATTCACACACAGTCGTAAATTCCCACAGTGTGCACTATGTGCTTTGAATATTGTGTGTACTTTTTGTTTTATACAGTTGTCAGCCAGGCATCTAACTATGAAAAAATTACACTCCAAAAGACCCCGGGCTTCTGACAAAAAGACCCGGGCTTAAGCCCAGTAAGCCACCCCCACGCTCCGCCCCTGCCCATAAGCATAACATGTAAACAGCGTTTTTCACTGAATGACCTCTCCCAGCTCACAGTCACAGCATGACAGGAATGTGTGCAGATCTAGTCTGACAGTTGCTGTTGTAGGAAGTGTATTGATATAGTCATGTGTAATCTGTGCATGTAATGTTAATCTGCTGATTGTGTTCCTAATTAATGTGTGTAAGGAGTACAAACTCCCAAACAGTGTTACCTAGATTTGAGTTTGATTTTCTTTTATTTTGAAGGTCTGATCATTTGAAATTAGATCAAATATACACCTCTGCACAAGTGACTGATATAATACAGAATAATAGTTAAAACTGTATAAATATTTTTGCCAGTAATACCTGCTGGGAATTTGCTCACACAGATGTTTCTTCCTTCTTTACACCGCAGGTGCGTCTTTGGTCCTCTGTCCTCATGACTCGGATCTTCGTTTACGGCACTCTGAAGAAGGGGCAGCCCAACAACTACCGCATGTTCGACAACAACAATGGAAAGGCCGAGTACCTGGGTTCGGCGTTCACCTCCCAGAAATACCCGTTAGTGATCACCACCAAGGACAACATCCCTTTCCTGCTCAACATCCCTGGCCAGGGTCACCGAGTGCACGGGGAGATCTACAAAGTGGATGACCAGATGCTGAAATTCCTGGACGATTTTGAAAGCGTCCCAACGTTGTACCAGCGGACAGTGGTCCAGCTGGAGGTGAAGGAGTGGGTGGGGAAGATGGAAGGAGAGGAGAAGGTGTCACCGGGGAGCATCATGGACGTGTTTGTGTACACCGCCACTACGTACGAGCCAGACTGGCGCTCGCTGCCGTGCTACGAGAACTACGACTCAGAGGGAGATCATGGGCTCAAATATAATACGGAAGAAAAGCTATAAAGGGACTGATCTCACCGTGCTGACACAACTGACAAATGGACCTCTATGTGGTGTTAGCAGAATGGGTGAAGGAGCTCTCAGGAAAACAACACCTGGACATGGGTGCTGTTTCCTGTCGTGTGTCAAATTGAAAGAAATCTCAAGAGAAATTAATTTTAATAGCAGATAGGCAGGCTTACAATCAAAGTAAGGATAGTGTAGAGAAGGAAAAGGGCACACTGTGCCACTGAAAGTTGCACATTAGTGATGTTGTTTACAAATTTGGTTTTCTTTTTATGGTTTATAATCATCTGGGAAGCATTATGATCAAACTGGAAGGCTTTTATTTTGGCGTATTGCTGTAACATGAATTGTATCTCTAACGCTAAATATTTTGGTTGGATGTCTGCTATGACACTACCGGTTTAAATGCTAAACACATGCACTTTTAATAATGCAAAGATACAGAACATACAGTAGCCATATATGCACATCCTTTCACATGTTGTGAATGGCTGCACTGTAAACACAGATACTGGCCATCTAGTTTCTCACTAATGTGAAAATATTAATAGAAAAGCTGATCTGCAGTTCAGTAATTGCACATGTATACTAAATATAAACTGTATGGGCAACGTTCTCTGAACCACGTGCACCCATTTGTCAGCAGCTAGCTTCCTCTTACAGGATAAAAGCATAGTTTTAGAAACTGACAAGCCTCCATGTCCCTGAGAAAATCACTCCAGCCTGATGCTGTGCACCTAGAAGAATATACTCCAAACCTTTCTCAGAAAAATGAAGATGTACTGTCAGATAAGCTTATTAACACTGACTTTTTACAGTTTACTACCGTTAACTTCCAGGTGAAGCTAATATGTAAGTGCCTTCAACCTGCATTCTTTTGAATGGCCAGCCTGTGCTTCTTAAAAATGTGATTGCATAGAACTGTGAGGAAATGACTCAGCTGCTTACTTGATTTATGACCTCACCAAAGAGTTTTTTGATGAGTGTGTGGTCTCAAAGAAAGTCTTATTTAATGGCATCTAGGTTAAGAAAGGCTTAGAAGAGGGTTGTCAAACATGAGGCCCAGGGGCCAGATTCAACCCGGCATGTGGGCTTTGGAAAGTTTTAAAGCTTTCCACAATGAGAAAGAGCTCAGATTCCTTTCCTATTCCTTTTTAAAAATTCTTTTCATTTACTACAGTAGAAAAAATGATTTGCACTTTAAATGTGTAGTTAAATGTGTTTATACTGACAGAAAGGAGATTTTCACTGAGTTTGACACTCTAGGCTTAGAGCATTTATATTACACAGATATGAACTCTGATTTTATACTAATCTGCAGACAATGTGTTTAATATTTACATTCTGCACATCTTTGTTTACCTCAAAAATAAAAATTCACCCTGATTTTTTTTGTATGATCTTCCATGTGCTGTGTTCATCCCCTCTAAGGGATAAACTCAATAAAAAGAGAAAAAAAGAAATTTTTGTATAAGTTTCATCTTGTTCCATATGAACACAATCTATTCATCTTTATTTTAAAATAGTAAAATCCATAAAACCTGAGGAATACTGAAGGTAATTGGCAATAAACCAGCAAAATCTCTGTTGGCTTTGGAAGAAGGTTTCAGGTGTTTTTCGAAACAAGAAAAAAAAGAATTAAGAATGACATAATTTTTAAAAAAAAAAACATTGCAGGATTTCTTATTGTGTCCAAACTTACATTACATTTAAGTCATCAAATTACATACAGATAGATTGTCATACAATTAAAAACACAATTATTGTGTCCACATTAGAGATGGACCGATCCAATATTATGTATTGGTATCGGTCCAATACTGACGTAAATTACTGGATCGGAAATCGGAGAGAAATAAAAAAAAATGTAATCCGATCCATTAAATATCAAAAAAGCACCTCACAAAACTTGCGACATGGCGTAACTCGGATCATAACCGTAGCACGTGACAGCAGTATGCCTCACGTGATAGAGTGGCTGTGTGTATTTGTAGCCTCGCTACCAATCCAGCATTTCATCTCCGAGGAAGTTATCCCAGTAAAGCAAGTGTTTAAGTTCATCTCTGAATGTTTGTAAACAGTAGCGGTTTTAGATACGGGCGGCATCACGGGCATCGGCAAAAAAAAAAAAATGCTCGTACTCATGCTGCCCCGACGTCAGCCAGCGCATATTGGGAATGGCATAAGCACCGATCGGTTTTCTATCGCCCATTTGCTGGGAGTAAGGGCGCCCTTCGTTTGCGAGCTGCTTGCAGCGCAGAGAGGAGAGGGCGGGGCTCCGGGGAGCAGCATCTAATAACCAACTCGCAATAAAACAAAATAAAAACAAACCAACAAACACGAAAACACCAGACATTATAATACAGACTTATAATTTGCACCGATGTTTTTTCGAAATTCTATACACGAAAAGTGAGCGCGAGAGCCCTCAGTGCGCCTGCTTGCTGCCGAAGTCAAAGTAAACTTTATTGTCATCTCCGCTACAGTCCAGTATATAGAGAGACGAGACGACAAGGCTCCAGTTACAGCAGTGCAAGTAAACAAACAATATATATAAGAAGAGTAAGAAAATAAACATACACTTTAGGACCAGGGGTAAAGGGATCAATAACAATTTAAAATTTACAGTTTGATGATTTAAAGTCTCACACACAACCTGTCGAAAGGGGAGGGGGGGGGGGCTGCTTCCAAATAGAGCACATTTCATTTATAATGTTGTAAATCCAAGCCCATTATGTATTCATGATTTGAATCCTGGGTTGTGCGAAATCTCAGAAATGCACCCTAGACAAAGCGAATCTGTGAACTAAGGTGGAGGTGTGTTAGGTTATGTTGTGATGATCCTTGGGTTGTGGGATGGGTGTTTATACTGGAGTGCAAAATTAAAACCAGTGGAAGATGGATAAGAAAAGTTCAAAGCCATCAGGTCCTCAGTTTAGAAAAAAGAGAAAAGAAGAGGAGGCGAAACGAGAAAAAGATACAGGTAAGCAGATGTGTCATTGGATAATGGCAGGTCATCCTGAAACAATCAGAATCAGAATACTTTATTAATCCCTATGTGGGTTACAGTTGCTCCAAGAAGAAATGGTAAAAATAGTAACAGTAACAGAGGGAGTGTTCGCCCAGGGCGCCAAACAGGCTAGGACCGCCACTGTTTGTAAAGCATTCCTGCATTAACCTTTACAACCGATATATGGAGCGACTGCCTCTTCTCTCTCCCTCCCTTTCCTGTTGCTACTTCAATCATGAAACTGATCAATGATCAGCTGATCGGCTTTTCTGTCGCAAGTCCATCTCTCTTACTTGTCTATCGCCCACTTGTTAGAATGTATTTATTATTACTTTCTACACCAGGATTCTTTTCTACGTAGCTGACGGCTGGTAACTGTACAGGGGCGGATCTAGCAAAGTTTAGCCAGGGGGGCCGATAGGGCATTAACAGTGAAAAGGGGGCACAAAGACATACTTTTCTTTCTTATTCTCATTTAAAATGTCTAGCTTTTAATAAAAAAATATCCGAATCTTACACCCAAAGTTTTAATCTGATGTAAAATGTGTAGAAGTCCATTACTGTATATAGTAACTATTAAGTCTAATATACCCTAGTAAGCTATAGTACTTTTTTCTTTGGGAAGATACCATCTGTGCAGTCTGCAGTTCTGTTGAAGAAAGATGTTGAATCTATTTAATTATTCTTGAAAAATAATTGATTTCTGTGCATTTTTTTTCACACTGCATCAAATTAAAGTTGATTACGTCAATTAAGCATCATGGTTCCCTATTTTTTTTTTTTTTTTTTTTTTTTTTTTGCTGGGAGTTTTAGAATCCTATTAGTTAGGTTGCTTACTCTTTAAAATACCAGAATAGGGAGGATGGAGCAAGTTTAAGTTTATTAGATTGATCAGTTTTGCTGAACTATGAAATATTTTGGGTGCAGTGCATTTTTTGCATACAGGTATAACAGAATAGCTTTAGTGTTTTTTTTTAACTTGAGTATGAACTTATACAAAAAGCAGCAAGATATTTAAAAAAGTTTTATTGATTAAAAAACACACTATATCGGATTCATATAGTTTTTCAGCAGATATCCAAATTTATGATATCAGTATAGGACATGAAAAGGTGGTATCGTGCCATCTCTAGTCCACATGCACACAGCTTTCTACATAAAGTTTATTTCCAATCTTAAGACACTTTTCATCCATTTCAGAAATATAAAATATTATAAAGCACTGGCCAAATATCAGTGAAACAGAGGAGTGCTCGGAGAAAGTGAGGCCAAAGGGATTCAGATCCTTCGCCCGCGCTCGGGTACGCCTTTTCTCTCGCTTTGGTGGAAGAAAAAAATAACACAATGTGGCGCTCCAGGCTGACAAGGACAAATGGAAAAATTACACATAGAATTACATTGTGGATGACTGCAGACCGTTTTTGCTAATCAAACACTAATGGTGTGGAAAGTGTAATAATAAGGTGAAGAGAGAAGACCTCTGAGTGGAGTCTGTGTAAGGAGTCAGAGGTAATAATTAGTGTCCGCTTGTGCAGCTGGAAGAGTCTTTCCTGGTGTTTGTGCAGTCGAGATCTTCACTCAAGAGAGTATGAGGTGGAGGAATCAATTCAATCCAATTCCATTTTATTTATATAGCGCCAAATCACAACAAAAGTCGCCTCAAGGCGCTTCATAGGTACAGAGAAAAACCCAACAAATATGACCCCCTATGAGCAAGCACTTTGGCGACAGTGGGAAGGAAAAACTCCCTTTTAACAGGAAGAAACCTCCAGTAGAACCAGGCTCAGGGAGGGGCGGGGCCATCTGCTACGACCGGTTGGGGTGAAAGAAGGAAAACAGGATGAAAGACATGCTGTGGAAGAGAGAGAGAGAGATTAATAACCGATATGATTCAATGCAGAGAGGTCTATTAACACATACTGAGTGAGAAAGGTGACTGGAAAGGAAAAACTCAATGCATCATAGGAATCCCCGGCAGCCCATTGCAGCATAACTAAGGGAGGATTCAGGGTCACCTGGTCCAGCCCTAACTATATGCTTTAGCAAAAAGGAAAGTTTTAAGCCTAATCTTAAAAGTAGAGATAGTGTCTGTCTCCTGAATCCAAACTGGAAGCTGGTTCCACAGAAGAGGGGCCTGAAAACTGAAGGCTCTCCCTCCCATTCTACTTTTAAATACAACTAGTAGGCCTGCAGAGCGAGAGCGAAGTGCTCTAATAGGGTGATATGATACTACAAGGTCATTAAGATAAGATGGGGCCTGATTATTTAAGACCTTGTATGTGAGGAGCAGGATTTTGAATTCAATTCTGGATTTAACAGGGAGCCAATGAAGGGAAGCCAAAACAGGAGAAATATGCTCTCTCTTTCTAGTCCCTGTCAGTACTCTTGCTGCAGCATTTTGGATTAGCTGAAGGCTTTTCAGTGAGTTTTTTGGACATCCTGATAATAATGAATTACAGTAGTCCAGCCTGGAAGTAATAAATGCATGAACTAGTTTTTCAGCGTCACTAAGAGACAGGATATTTCTAACTTTAGAGATGTTGTGCAAATGGAAGAAAGCAGTCTTACATATTTGTTTAATATGCGCGTTGAAGGACATGTCCTGGTCAAAAATGACTCCAAGGTTCCTCACAGTGTTACTGGAGGCCAAGGTAATGCCATCCAGAGTAAGAATCTGGTTAGATACCATATTTCTAAGATTTTCACGGCCGAGTACAATAACCTCAGTTTTATCTGAATTAAGAAGCAGAAAGTTAGCAGCCATCCAGGTCTTTATTTCTTTAAGACATTCCTGCAGTTTAACTAATTGGTGTGTGTTACCTGGCTTCATGGATAGATAGAGTTGCGGGTCATCTGCATAGCAGTGAAAATTTATGCTGTGCCTTCTAATGATGCTGCCTAGGGGAAGCATGTATAATGTAAATAGAATTGGTCCTAGCACTGAACCCTGTGGAACTCCATAATTGACCTTGTGTGTGAAGAGGACTCTCCATTTACATGTACAAATTGGAGTCTATTAGATAGATATGATACAAACCACTGCAGTGCAGTACCTGTAATACCTACAGCATGTTCTAATCACTCTGATAGGATATTATGGTCGACAGTATTGAACGCTGCACTAAGGTCTAGCAGGACAAGCACAGAGATGAGTCCACTGTCAGAGGCCATAAGAAGATCATTTGTGAGTGATGTTCGATTCGCGAACGAATCGTTCAATACTCGAGAATCACTTTACTGACTCGTGAATCATGATTCACAAGCCCAACTGACTCACTGACTCATCCCTGTTGCTGTTAGCAAACTAATTTCATTAGTAGAAATATATCTAGCTTATAATTAAAATTGTGGGGGGGAACAACAGCCAGTTTTGTAACAAAAGCATTTCTGCCCTGAACTGGAAGAAAAAATCCTGAGTAGATCACATCAAGAAAATAGCTCCGAGGTTCAGAGTAGCATTGCTCTGCTAACATGCTAACAACACATTTGAGCTACTCACCCCCTCCCTTCCTGTGCTCAATCGTAAGCATAAGCGAATCACTCAGGACTCACTAACCCCCTCCCTCCTGTGCTGAATCATAGAGCGAACGAACCACTCAGGACTCACTCACCCCCTCCCTCCTGTGCCGAATCATAGAGCGAGCGAACCACTCAGGACTCACTAACCCCCTCCCTCCTGTGCTGAATCATAGAGCGAACGAACCACTCAGGACTCACTAACCCCCTCCCTCCTGTGCTGAATCATAGAGCGAACGAACCACTCAGGACTCACTCACCCCCTCCCTCCTGTGCTGAATCATAGAGCGAACGAACCACTCAGGACTCACTCACCCCCTCCCTCCTGTGCTGAATCATAGAGCGAGCGAACGAATCACTCACTCACTCACTCACTCACTCACTCACCCCCTCCCTCCTGGCTCACAGCTTAGAATAGAATAGCCTTTATTGTCATTGTACAGAGTGCAACGAAATTGGAGTGCCACTCCCTTGGTGCAAGTGTCAATAATAAATATAAATATAAAATATAAAAAGTACAAAAAAACAATCGTAAGTACTCAAACAATAGTATGTACAATATATACAGGATAGCAGCATTAACATAATGACAGTATGAATAGCAGCATAATATAATGACAGTGACGGTATGGAATAGGTTCAATTGTTTTTGTGCTTATTTACTACGGTGATAGCTCCGGGAAAGAAGCTATCCCTGAATCTGTTTGTCCTGGTTTTATGTGACCTGTACCGTCGGCCTGACGGTAATAGTTCAAACAGTTGGTTGCTGGGGTGAGAGTGGTCCTTGATGATATTGCCAGCTCTGCTGAGGTACCGAGAGTTTGCAGTGACCTCCAGGCTGGGCAGAGAGCAGCCAGTGATCTTCTGGGCTGTGTTGATGACCCTCTGCAGTACTTTCCTGTCCGCAGCTGAGCACCCTGCATACCATGATGTTATGCCGTACGTTAGGAGGCTCTCTATGGTGGCTCTGTAAAATGTCACCAGCAGCCTCTCCTCCAGGTTGTTCCTCCTGAGCACTCTCAGAAAGTGGAGACGCTGCTGGGCCTTTTTAACCACCGCCGTGGTATTTGCAGTCCAGGAGAGGTCATCAGAGATCTGCACGCCCAGAAACCTCATGGAGTGTACCCTCTCCACACAGTTCCCGTGAATGTAAAGTGGGGCCGGGTCTGCTCTGCACTTCCTGAAGTCCAAGATAAGTTCTTTAGTTTTCGTGGTGTTCAGTTGGAGGTTGTTAACTGAACACCACTCAGTCAACCAAGAAGCTTCTTCTTCTTATTGGTTGGCAACCAATGTTAAGGCGCATTACCGCCCCCTGGCTCACAGCTCAGTGGACATTTAGATGAGAAAATATATATTTGACACACTTAAGGAAAATACTAATAAAATACAAATAAACAAAATAAATGTTTATTAAGCAATTTTGATAGGAAATTGCTTAATTTTAGAAATGTTTTTGCTCTTCTTTGCTCTATAAAATAGTTGTTTGTTTGTTTGTTTGTTTTTTAATCATTCATCTTAGCAGTGGGATTTACATGAAAAGAGAAACAAATTAAGTTTGAGTGAAAATGTAAATTTTTTGCACTCTCTGGTCAACTGACTCAGTGAATCAAATGACTTAAAAAACTCGATTCACTTTGGTGAGTGACTCATTAAAACTCGATTCAGTAAAAAGAATCAAATTTACCATCACTACACCAAGTGGAGGAATCATCAGTAAAGGTCTTTCCTGGTGCTCGGCAGTGATCGGCTAGTAGAGCAGGTTGCGCTCCGGATCACCTCCATCCACCTGGTGGGAAAAAAGGATTTATATCAGTAGCTTCAAACATTGATTGAAATATATCAAACATCTCAGAAGTTCTGTTGGAATACTCCGTCCATCCGTTTACTCCACCTTATCTAATTTATGGCCATGGGAGGGGCTGAAGCATATCCCAGCTATCATAGGGCGAGAGGTGGGGTGCACCCTGGGAAGGTTGCTAGTCGGTTACAGGGCTAAGGAGACTGTTTGAATAGTGTTACTGTTAATATTCACTTTTTAAAATACTTAATGCTTTCCTTACTTGGGTTTGCTCACAAAACGTTCTATTAAAATAATTTAAATATATAATGCAATACAACTTGGTAAATTGAACTAGACAGAAATTGACTTTTACATTTAAAATGAAACAATTTATCTGAATTTCAGAAGAGGGCCCAGACTATAAGCAGTCTCTTTCCTGTAGTTTGTAATTGTTTTTTCTAAACCTGTTTATTGGACCCACACATAGCATGTAGAAATGCCTTTCAGCTGTTCAAGTGTCAGATTAAATTTTAAGCCTTTATTTACAAGTGCTCTTTAAATGAGTGTCACTCTCTTACCATCTGTGCTAGAGAGAAAATCTAAATGTTTCAGAAAGAAGAGAAGATGAGCTTTATATTTAGAACATGATATTCAGTGTATGAACACATATAGTAAATGCATTTCCAAATATTCCTAAAAAAAAAATTTTTCATTTTAATTTTCCAGGCTTTAGATGACGCCTGAGACCACTGCATACCCATATGAGTTGCCACTCACAGCTTAGCCACATCCTAAGGCATATTTTGCTTTATTTTCTATTTTACTGTAAAAATGGTGACAATTTAAAAAGTCAGCATCAAGCTGTGGAGTTGTTCTGGACATTAAAAAGATTTAAGGAATTTATCAAACGTTGTAAAAGATGGATGTAGCTTCAGAGAGTTGGATTAAAAAAATAAAAGGATGGTTTAAGTTAAAGCACGTTGTAACTAATTGCATTTCTGTATTTGCCTCTATTACTGTACACCCACCTCTCAAAGGTGTACTCGCTCTCTGATCTGAAGTAGTAGACGTGAGACTTGAAGTGGAGTTTGAAGACGTAGTCCTTGTGGATGTTTTCTGACTCCGATGGGACGGTGACAGAGTAGCCCAGCAGAGGGAGGCTCGCCAGAGGGTAGTCATCCTGCACATGAGTCAGAAGAGGGAAACATCTGTTAATACAACCTCTACTATTAAACTGATCAGAGTAACCGAAACTACATTCTGTGGCTGCGACTGCACAAATTCAATCTAATTCAATCAGTGTTGGGGAGTAACGGAATACATGTACCACCATTACGTATGTAAAATACAAAATATGAGTAACTGTATTCCATTACAGTTACTGTTTAAAAAGGTAGTATTCAGAATACAGTTACTTTGTTGAAATGAATGGATTACACGGTGGTATTTTCCTGTTTCTGTCACCTCTCTATTTTTGGTTTCCACCAAAACACACATTATGAGGCTTCTAATGCCTGGGTCTCAATCTTGCCGCCCATGTCACCTCTACATGCGGCCCGCATAATGCCGTGAAGAAATATTTTAAAGAATTATATATACGTGCGGAATAGTTTTCTATATGAGATCGCTGCAAAAAGTGCAGCCTTACCTATTGTCCACCCTACTGTTACTCATTTTATATTAAGATTTAAACATCTAGTTTGTTTTAGTATGGCGAGTAACCTTCAGTAAAAGTAATAAATCACACAGCAATAGTACATTCATGTAGTTGTATAAAGTATGATAATATATTAAGTATTCAGAATACGTTACTCTCATTGAGTAACGTAACGGAATACGTTACAAAATACACTTTGGGCCTGTATTCTTTAATCTGTAGTGGAATACATTTTAAAAGTAACCTTCCCAACACTGAATTCAATAAATTTTAAAGACACTATCAGCTTCCCACTTTGAATTATCAAGTCAAACCATTCCTGCGTATTTGCACTGTAACTGCCAGTGTTTTCCTTCTCGTCTTACCTGGTGTGACTTGTAGAAAAACAGACTGAAGTTGGTGAAAACCACCCAGAGTTTCTGCCAGCCATTGCTGTTCTTAAACTTCCTTAGCAGGTTACCTGAGAGCTGGTTCTGCGAGGGCGACAGAAGAAAGGAGAGAGCAAAAAGCAAATGGATAAAACAATCAATGATGCAACACAGTGTTAGTCTAACTGGATGTTAAAACGGAGGAGATTATGGGAAAGAGAAAGCCATCAGGTCCTGTCAATGTAATATACTCATGTTGAAATTTAGCGTGAGCATCAGTAGTGCAAAAAAATGCATAAATATTTGCGAATTTTAGGAAAAAATTGTTTTACTCATTTGTCATAAGCAGACTAAACATCCTGCAAACTACTTACATTGATTTAGATATATGTATTTATCTTATTTATTATAAGAGTCATTTATTAATTTATTTCTGATTTGTATAGCTAAACACGTTTGCAGCTGTTGCAGTACCTCTCTAATCCAGCTGGTGTTGCTAAAAGACAGGCTGTGTTTTCTGTACCAGCAAACCAGCAAAGCAAGAGATGCGGGCCCCTGAAGTCTGCTGAGGGGCCTCATCAACTCACTGGCCGCACTACTGATGGCCTCTACCAATGTTAGTGCACACAGATGCAGAAATAGAGATACACATGAACGCCGATGGAGAAAGACAAAAACACAGATATGAGCAGAAAGAAAAGACACAAAGGACACCGGGGCAATGGTTCTTTGAGCAAGAAGAAGAAGACAGAACAGCGGTAAACAAGTGGGACACAAACAAGCAGTTGGACTCCAAAGTCAGAGGTGGGAAGGAAAAACAGGGAATGTGGCAGGAGAAGAAAGACGAACACAAACACGGCAATGGTACCTCCACAGCTATGCTAAAGTCCACCATGGACATGCTGGTGTTGCCATGCCATCAGATGTGCATGGACTGAAACCTATATCAGCTGCCCAGCTGAGGGAAGACGCAGGCTGCAGGTTGACAGGCTACAGCAGAGCTAATTAATGTCGAAGTTGCCAATACTAAATGACTTATTTCTAAGGTAATTAATGACACATTTCATTAAATGTTTAATGATGTATTCAATATTTAATGGTTTATTTGTTTGTTTGCTTAATTTTAGATTTCAGTATAGTATAAAACCCTTTTTTCTGGGTCCTTTCCCACAATGCAATTTTTTTCTTTAGCGCACTTTAGCGTCCTCTGTTGTTTCCGCCTTTATTTGAAGCACTTCCACGCATGCGTCGTCCTTGGCACGTCCTCAAACTGTTACGGTGGTTCATTTTTACAGTAGAAGAGCTACTTACTGCTTATTCAAGGTGGGTCTGCGCTTCTTTGTGGTAGTTTTATCACTGAGCGCCAAGCGGAAAAAACGTGTGTCACTTTACAGCATATGCTTTAAAACTACACTTCCAGTATCTGTATTTTTCTTACAGCTCGAGCAAGTTCGAGGATGGGCCCATGTCCCCTTTTCGGGCTGTGCCCGGCTGTGCCCCATGGACTAAGGCCCAGCCACCAGATGCACCCTCTTCGGGCCTGAGAAAATCACTCCAGCCTGATGCTGTGCACCTAGAAGAATGCTCTGCAAACCTTTCTCAGAAAAATGAAGATGTACTGTCAGATCAGCTTCATAACACTGACCTTTTAAAGTTTACTACCGTTAACTTCCAGGTGAAGCTAATGTGTAAGTGCCTTCAACCTGCATTCTTTTGAATGGCCAGCCTGTGCTTCATAAAAATGTGATTGCATAGAAGTCTGTGAGGAAATGACCCAGCTGCTTACTTGATTTATGACCTCACCAAAGAGTTTTCCGATGAGTGTGTGGTCTCAAAGAAAGTCTTATTTAATGGCAACTAGGTTAAGAAAGGCTTAGAAGAGACCCAGGGGCCAGATTCTGCCCGGCAGGTGGGCTTTGGAAACTTTTAAAGCTTTTCACACTGAGAAAGATCTCAGATTCCTTTTAATTCTTTTCATTTACTACAATATAAAATGGACTTGCACTGTAAATGTGCAGTTAAACAAGTTTACACTGACAGAAAGGCGAGTTTTCCTGGTCCCACTTAAGATCAAAGCTGATTGTATGTTGCTCATGATGTAAAATGAGTTTGACACCCCTGTCTTAGAGCATTTATACCACACAGATATGAACTCTGATGTGTTTAACTGTTACAGTCCACTTGTCTTTGATTACCTCTGAAATAAAAATTAATTCCTGATTTCTTTTGTATGATCTGTGCTGAGTCTGTCCCCTCCAGGGGATAAACTTTTATTCTGCTTTGTCATAAGCAGAATAAACATCCTGCAAATTACTTACACAGATTTTTACATATGTATTTATCTTCTTTATTACAAAAGTCATTTATTCATTTCTTTCTGATTTCTGATTTGGGGCAATCGTTCTTTGAGCAAAGAAGAAGAAAACACAGTGGTAAACAAGTGGGATACAAGTAGTTGGACTCCAATGTCAGAGGTAGTAAGGAAAAATGGGGAATGTGGCAAGAGAAGAAAGACGCGCACAAACACAGTAGTGGTATCTCCACAGCTATGCTGAAGTCCACCATGGACACGGTGGTGTTGTAATGCCAGCAGACGTGCACGGGCTGAAACCTATATCAGCTGCCCGGCTAGGGCAAGAGGCAGGTTAAGGTTACAGATCGCCAGTCTACAGGAGGGCAATTAATGACAAAGTCAATTAATTAATACATACAATTAATTTTTCAATAATAATCTTATTTCCAACATAGTTAGTGAAAAATATTGATATTTAATGATGTATTTAATGTTTAATTGTTTATTTCTTTGTTTGTTTTTTGCTTAATTTTGACTTCAGTATAGTATAAAAACCCTTTTTCTAGGTCCTTTCCCACGATGCCCTTGTTTTGTTTGTCACTTTAGCGCCCTCTGTTGTTTCCGCCTTTATTTGGATTGCTTCCACGCATGCGCCATCCAGAGACAGTAGTGACGGCTCTTTCCAGTAAAGCTACTGCTTATTCAAGGTGGGTCTGCGCTTCTTTATGGTAGATTTATGACGGAAAAAACGTGTGTCACTTCACAGCGTGTGTATTAAAGCTGCACTTCCGGTATCGGTATTGTTCTTACAGCTCGAGCAGGTTTGAGGAGCTCTGAGGTAGCCTAGCTTATGCTTTTGCATTACACAGTGATGATGTGCTTGCCTGGTAATTGTAACTGACTGTTAACTTACCCATAAGCATAACATGGTGTAAACAGTGTTTTTCACTCATATACTGTCATTGAATGACCTCTCCCAGCTCTAACACTAAAGTATCTGTCCGATTATCTCTCAGCCTGTTAATCATTGAGCACGTACTGTACTTTATATTAATAACCAATCCAAAGAGATCCAGTCACGACAGGTCCAAGTTCACAAGTCACAGCATGACAGGAATGTGTGCAGATCCAGTCTGACAGTTGCTGTTGTAGGTAGTGTTTTATTATAGTCATGTTTAATCTGTGCATGTAATGCTAATCTGCTGATTGTTTTCTGTCACGGTACTGGGTCGTGTGACCCAGTGTTTGAGTTTTATGTATTTTTGTATTCATTTTTGATCTAGTTAATTTCTAGGTTTCTGTTTAGTCCTTTATTTCTTAGTTGTCTACCTGTCATGTTTCATGTCTATGTGGTTATGTTAAGTCTATGTCTCCGTGTTTCCTGTTTTATTTTGGAAGAGTCTGGCGTTCTTTGTTCATTGTAGTTAGTGTTACTCTCCCCTGTATTGTCATTATGTTTCATAATCAGCTAGTCAGCTGTGTTCTCATCTGTCTCTGCCTCATGTGTGTATTTAAGTCCTCAGTCTTCCTTTGTTCGTTGTTGTGTCGTATGTGTATCAGTTTAAGTTCACTCCCGTCTCCTCGCCTGTGTTCGCGCCTGGGTCCACCACACACTCTCCACAAGGTCTGCCTCCGCTGGCCGTGACAGCTTTCCTAATTAATGCGTGTAAGGAGTTCAAATTTCCAAACAGTGTTCCTAGATTTGAGTTTGATTTTATTTTGAAGGTCTGATCATTTTAAATGAGATCAAATTTGCACTTCTGCACAAGTGACTGACATACAGAGTAATAATAAAATTGTATAAATATATTTTTGCCAGTAATACCTGCTGGGAATTTGCTCACACAGATGTTTCTCCTTTCTTTACACGACAGGTGCGTCTTTGGTCCTCTGTCCTCATGACTCGGGTCTTCGTTTACGGCACTCTGAAGAAGGGGCAGCCCAACAACTACCGCATGTTCGAAAGCAATAATGGAAAGGCCGAGTACCTGGGTTCGGCGTTCACCATCCAGAAATACCCGCTAGTGATCACCACCAAGGACAACATCCCTTTCCTGCTCAACATCCCTGGCCAGGGTCACCGAGTGCACGGGGAGATCTACAAAGTGGATGACCAGATGCTGAAATTCCTGGATGACTTTGAAAGCGTCCCAACGTTGTACCAGCGGACGGTGGTCCAGCTGGAGGTGAAGGAGTGGGTGGGGAAGACGGAAGGAGAGGAGAAGGTGTCACCGGGGAGCATCACGGACGTGTTTGTGTACACCGCCACTACGTACAAGCTAGACTGGCGCTCGCTGCCGTGCTACGAGAACTACGACTCAGAGGGAGATCATGGGCTCAAATATAGGCCTAGAGAAGAGCGGGACTGATCTCATCATGCTGATGCAACTGACAAATGGACCTCTATGTGGTGTTAGCAGAACGGGTGAAGGAGCTCTCAGGAAAACAACACCTGGACATGGGTGCTGTTTCCTGTCGTGTGTCGAATTGAAATAAATCACAAGAGAAATTAATTTTAATAGCAGATAGGCAGGCTTACAATCAAAGTAAGGATAGTGTAGAGAAGGAAAAGGGCACACTGTGCCACTGAAAGTTGCACATTAGTGATGTTGTTTACAAATTTGGTTTTCTTTTTATGATTTATAATCATCTGGGAAGCATTATGAGTAATGTATGGCCAGCCTGTGCTTCATAAAAAGTGATTGCATAGAAGTCTGGGAGGAAATGACCCAGCTGCTGATCAATGTGTGGTGTCAATGCCATTAAACAAAACACATTGTGTCATTTGATACACCTGCTCTTAGCAGTGCTGTCAAACATAAGCTCCGGGTGCTAGATTCAGCCCAGCAAAGGCTGCCAATTTGACCCACTGGGTGGGCTTTGGAAATTTTTATAGCATTTTTACACACTGATAAAGATCTCAGATTTGTAACATTTCTTTTCATTTACTATGGTAGAAAAAATGATTTGCACTATAAATGTGTAGTTAAATGTGTTTATACTGACAGAAAGGAGATTTTCACTGAGTTTGACACTCTAGGCTTAGAGCATTTATATTACACAGATATGAACTCTGATTTTACACTAATCTGCAGACAATGTGTTTAATATTTACATTCTGCACATCTTTGTTCACCTCAAAAATAAAAATTCACCCTGATTTTTTTTGTATGATCTTCCATGTGCTGTGTTCATCCCCTCTAAGGGATAAACTCAATAAAAAGAGGAAAAAAGAAATTTTTGTATAAGTTTCATTTTGTTCCATATGAACACAATCTATTCATCTTTATTTTAAAATAGTAAAACCCATAAAACTTGAGGAATACTGAAGAGAAGGTAATTGGCAATAAACCAGCAAAATCTCTGTTGGCTTTGGAAGAAGGTTTCAGGTGTTTTGAAACAAGATAAAGAAAAAAAAGAATTAAGAATATTTCACAGTGTCAAAAGTACTGTACAAAAAAGATGACTTAATAATAATAATAATGATAAAAAAAAAACATTGCAGGATTTCTTATTGTCCAAACTTACATTACATTTAAGTCATCAAATTACATACAGACCGATTGTCATACAATTAAAAACATAATTATTGTGTCCACATGCACACAGCTTTCTACATAACGTTTATTTCCAATCTTAAGACACTTTTCATCCATTTCAGAAATATAAAATATTATAAAGCACTGGCCAAATATCAGTGAAACAGAGGAGTGCTCGGAGAAAGTGAGGCCAAAGGGATTCAGATCCTTCGCCCGCGCTCGGGTACGCCTTTTCTCTCGCTTTGGTGGAAGAAAAAAATAACACAATGTGGCGCTCCAGGCTGACAAGGACAAATGGAAAAATTACACATAGAATTACATTGTGGATGACTGCAGACCGTTTTTGCTAATCAAACACTAATGGTGTGGAAAGTGTAATAATAAGGTGAAGAGGGAAGACCTCTGAGTGGAGTCTGTGTAAGGAGTCAGAGGTAATAATTAGTGTCAGCTTGTGCAGCTGGAAGAGTCTTTCCTGGTGTTTGTGCAGTCGAGATCTTCACTCAAGAGAGTATGAGGTGGAGGTGGAGGAATCATCAGTAAAGGTCTTTCCTGGTGCTCGGCAGTGATCGGCTAGTAGAGCAGGTTGCGCTCCGGATCACCTCCATCCACCTGGTGGGAAAAAAGGATTTATATCAGTAGCTTCAAACATTGATTGAAATATATCAAACATCGCAGAAGTTCTGTTGGAATACTCCGTCCATCCGTTTACTCCACCTTATCTAATTTATGGCCATGGGAGGGGCTGAAGCATATCCCAGCTATCATAGGACGAGAGGTGGGGTGCACCCTGGGAAGGTTGCTAGTCGGTTACAGGGCTAAGGAGACTGTTTGAATAGTGTTACTGTTAATATTCACTTTTTAAAATACTTAATGCTTTCCTTACTTGGGTTTGCTCACAAAACGTTCTATTAAAATAATTTAAATATATAATGCAATACAACTTGGTAAATTGAACTAGACAGAAATTGACTTTTACATTTAAAATGAAACAATTTATCTGAATTTCAGAAGAGGGCCCAGACTATAAGCAGTCTCTTTCCTGTAGTTTGTAATTGTTTTTTCTAAACCTGTTTATTGGACCCACACATAGCATGTAGAAATGCCTTTCAGCTGTTCAAGTGTCAGATTAAATTTTAAGCCTTTATTTACAAGTGCTCTTTAAATGAGTGTCACTCTCTTACCATCTGTGCTAGAGAGAAAATCTAAATGTTTCAGAAAGAAGAGAAGATGAGCTTTATATTTAGAACATGATATTCAGTGTATGAACACATATAGTAAATGCATTTCCAAATATTCCTAAAAAAAAAAAAATTTTCATTTTAATTTTCAAGGCTTTAGATGACGCCTGAGACCACTGCATACCCATATGAGTTGCCACTCACAGCTTAGCCACATCCTAAGGCATATTTTGCTTTATTTTCTATTTTACTGTAAAAATGGTGACAATTTAAAAAGTTAGCATCAAGCTGTGGAGTTGTTCTGGACATTAAAAAGATTTAAGGAATTTATCAAACGTTGTAAAAGATGGATGTAGCTTCAGAGAGTCGGATTAAAAAAATAAAAGGATGGTTTAAGTTAAAGCACGTTGTAACTAATTGCATTTCTGTATTTGCCTCTATTACTGTACACCCACCTCTCAAAGGTGTACTCGCTCTCTGATCTGAAGTAGTAGACGTGAGACTTGAAGTGGAGTTTGAAGACGTAGTCCTTGTGGATGTTTTCTGACTCCGATGGGACGGTGACAGAGTAGCCCAGCAGAGGGAGGCTCGCCAGAGGGTAGTCATCCTGCACATGAGTCAGAAGAGGGAAACATCTGTTAATACAACCTCTACTATTAAACTGATCAGAGTAACCGAAACTACATTCTGTGGCTGCGACTGCACAAATTCAATCTAATTCAATCAGTGTTGGGGAGTAACGGAATACATGTACCACCATTACGTATGTAAAATACAAAATATGAGTAACTGTATTCCATTACAGTTACTGTTTAAAAAGGTAGTATTCAGAATACAGTTACTTTGTTGAAATGAATGGATTACACGGTGGTATTTTCCTGTTTCTGTCACCTCTCTATTTTTGGTTTCCACCAAAACACACATTATGAGGCTTCTAATGCCTGGGTCTCAATCTTGCCGCCCATGTCACCTCTACATGCGGCCCGCATAATGCCGTGAAGAAATATTTTAAAAAATTATTCACAAAAATGATTTAATATGAAGGCAATAGGGAGAGTGTTACAGGCACAGCCCTAAAGAATGTAGCCTCATGGGCAGTGTAGTCCGTGCTGCAGGGAGAATGAGCTGCCATACCTGTTATGTGTCTGTGAGCGCGAGGGAGGGAGAAAAAAAGTTGAAAAGTACGAGTTGTCACCGAGCAGAAACGGGAACTGGAAGCATGCAAACATAATAATAACCACTGCAGCCAAAAAGAGTGCCTGACAAGCCCAGTTGTAAGTAAGTTATTAAGACTCGACTGTACACTGTATTCGTGTTTCCGAAACAATAAGTTTCCTTTTGGAGCAGCCTTTCAACGCCTCTCTCTGGCTTTCGCTAGCAAAGTGGACCCAGACAACAAAGTAAAGCTAGTTTTCAGCTACAAGCCCGACATATAAGCCAGAGGTCCCTTTACTACGGTTTGGAGCCGCGGACCTGTTTTATATACGCGCAGAATAGTTTTCTATACAAGATCGCTGCAAAGAGTGCAGCCTTACCTAATGTCCACCTACTGTTACTCATTTATATTAAGATTTAAACATCTAGTTTGTTTTAGTATGGCGAATAACCTTCAGTAAAAGTAATAAATCACACAGAAATAGTACATTCATGTAGTTGTGAAAAACATGATAATATATTAAGTAACCACAAGTATTCAGAATACCTTATTATTATTGAGTAACGTAACGGAATACGTTACAAAATACATTTTTGGGGCATGTATTCTGTAATCTGTAGTGGAATACATTTTAAAAGTAACGTCTTGATGCATTCTCAAATATCCAGGAAAGTAAATCTCCAAAAGTTGATTCTGTTCATCTGGACGTAGCGTTTTGTGGGAGAAACGTTTCATCACTCATCCAAGTGTCTCAGCTGACTGCAGGTTTCCCCAAATCTTATAAACAGTACATTTGCATAATGACTGAAACCAGCCCACTGAAGGAACAATGGGCTGGGAGGTCAATCAGTCAGTCAATCATAATTATGCAAATTCTCATGACCATTGATCAACAACCACTGACCCCTCCTGAATCGAGGAGGGGGCCTAAGGGTACATCTTTCGCCATCTTACAATGCTGTGATTGCAGCCATTCCCCAACTCTCTGTGAATGGTACTCATGGCCATTGATCAGTGGTCTTTGATCAGTGGGTTTGGTCAGTGGTTGTTGATCAATGGTCATGAGAATTTGCATAATTATGATTAAGGAACTGACCTCCCAGCCCATCGTTCCCTCAGTGGATATGAGGGGACGATGGGCTGCATAATGACAGGTTTTCAGTCATTATGCAAATGTACTGTTTATAAGATTTGGGGAAACCTGCAGTCAGCTGAGACACTTGGATGAGTGATGAAATGTTTCTCCCACAAAACGCTACGTCCAGATGAACAGAATCAACTTTTGGAGGTTTTAAAAGTAACCTTCCCGACACTGAATTCAATAAATTTTAAAGACACTATCAGCTTCCCACTTTGAATTATCAAGTCAAACCATTCCTGCGTATTTGCACTGTAACTGCCAGTGTTTTCCTTCTCGTCTTACCTGGTGTGACTTGTAGAAAAACAGACTGAAGTTGGTGAAAACCACCCAGAGTTTCTGCCAGCCATTGCTGTTCTTAAACTTCCTTAGCAGGTTACCTGAGAGCTGGTTCTGCGAGGGCGACAGAAGAAAGGAGAGAGCAAAAAGCAAATGGATAAAACAATCAATGATGCAACACAGTGTTAGTCTAACTGGATGTTAAAACGGAGGAGATTATGGGAAAGAGAAAGCCATCAGGTCCTGTCAATGTAATATACTCATGTTGAAATTTAGCGTGAGCATCAGTAGTGCAAAAAAAATGCATAAATATTTGCGAATTTTAGGAAAAAATATTTATTATAAGAGTCATTTATTAATTTATTTCTGATTTGTATAGCTAAACACGTTTGCAGCTGTTGCAGTACCTCTCTAATCCAGCAGGTGTCGCTAAAAGACAGGCTGTGTTTTCTGTACCAGCAAACCAGCAAAGCAAGAGATGAAGTCTGCTGAGGGGCCTCATCAACTCACTGGCCGCACTACTGATGGCCTCTACCAATGTTAGTGCACACAGATGCAGAAATAGAGATACAGATGGACACCGATGGAGAAAGACAAAAACACAGATATGAGCAGAAAGAAAAGACACAAAGGACATCGGGGCAATGGTTCTTTGAGCAAGAAGAAGAAGACAGAACAGCGGTAAACAAGTGGGACACAAACAGGCAGCTGGACTCCAAAGACAGAGGTGGGAAGGAAAAACAGGGAATGTGGCAGGAGAAGACGGGCATTAGTGGTACCTCCACAGCTATGCTAAAGTCCACCATGGAAACGCTGGTGTTGCGATGCCAGCAGACATGCACGGTGGTGTTACCGCGATGACCCTGGCGCTCCAGGGACGAGCGCGAGCCGCCAAGCTCGTCCTCAGACTCCTGCTCGCCTCCTCCGTCCTCTGAGAGCTCTGCAAAAAACAGGCAGATGAAAACGAGGGTGGTTAGCAGGAGAGAACTTCACTCTGAACAGATGCATTATGAGTTCTTCATTCATTCATGCTCCATGCAATTATAAACCATCAAATTATTTTTACAAAGTGAAAACACCTGTTAGAGCAACCACGCTCAGATTGGACTTTACCACAAATATACTCATTTGTGTACAAATCAGGGTCACAGAGGGGTTGAAGCGTATCCCAGCTAAGACACAGAGCCAGACAGTCATTCACACTCCCGTTCCTATCTATGGATAGATTAGAATAACCTTTTAACCTAACATCCATGTCCATGGGCTTTGGTAGTGGGCTCAAAAAACATGAGAACAAAGCCCTTTTATCGTGGGAATCTTTCAGCATCAAAACAATTTCAATAAAGTTTCATTTTTTTAAAAAAAGGAAAAGAGAAAGAGAAAGAAGCCCTCTTTTGTTGTCACTTGTAAGGCAATACTCTTTAACCGCTTGAGTTAAAAATGAACATGGCATGTGGACTCCAATGACAAACAATGCAGGGTGTCAAACCAAACAGGTCAACGGGAGGAGGCCTTATTGAATAGCTTGACGGATACAACAGGATGAGTAAAGTCAGGGATACCTCGGGTCTGCACCTACATATATCAGGTAACATTAAAAATACGATGAAGCGACCACCTGGACCTGAGTATATTCATGGGGTGCTGAAAGCTGCGGAGGAGGACTGTGCAGTAGTGTCTAACAGGTAAGGGTTGATCTATTTTAAAAAGGCCTATAAAAAAAAGCCTCATAAAGAAGTGTAGACATGTGGTTAATGATTGATCTTATTGATTTTCTGGTTCCCACAGTCCTGACAGATGTGATGATGATGTGGTGTTTGGGCAGGGAGAAGAATCAATTTAACGTTTAGCGTTAAACCAACAGTAGATGACTTACTGTTGTCAGAGAGGCTGGTAGAGAGCAGGTCATTGTTTAAGCTGCTACTCTGCTCTGCCAGGTCGATGGCCATCCTGATGTCCTCCACCCAGCGCTCCATCTCTGATGTACAGCTGGACACAGCAGGAAGTAGACATGTTAAAATAAACAAGTGATAGGGCATCTCTAACTTCAACAGCTGAGCATATCGGTTTGGAAAAAACGCAGAAAATGAGAAGCCTTCATGAAGGGAAATGCATATTATTAAGTCTGCTTCACATGAAACTGCCACTTTACAGCCAGATAAAACTTTTTAATCAGTGACTGAGTAAGTGACTGGAAACTAGGTCACGCAGTCCAGTTTAATTTGAGGATAAGCAAACTTTAACGAGGCTGCCCTCTATTAATTTAATACAGACCAGCTGTTTTTCCTCTTCCATTCACAATGCACGGTTTGTATTTTTATTCCCCTTTTATTCCTGTCTGCGATTTCTTTGCTTTCATTTTCAGATATCTACAAGCATCTTTGCATGTGTGTTAATGAATACCTGGCTGCCACCACCACAGACTGCCGCTGCCCGAACAAGGTGAACGAATGAGGGACTCCCCACTCCTCCTCGCTTTCTCTGATCTGCGGGAATAACATAATGTCATCATTTAATGTCATAATAACATAATTTGTTTACCTAACTACTGCTTTAGTACTTTGGCCATTTCAAAGGTTTCTATGAAATATTAGTTCCTCAGTCAGTAATAACAATAACAATAACAACAATAATAATAATAATAATTATAATAATAATTATTATTATTATTTATTCTCTGTAGAAAAATTTAGCGGATGCAAAATTATGTTTAAGCACATTTAATGTGACAGAGTAAAAATAAATAAATTAAAAAACACAAAAATATGTTTATATAGAAAGAACAGATTGTATTTATAATATGATGTTCATTTATCTTTTTGACCTCATAAACAACACACACTATACTAATTATACTTGACTGTAGGGAGCACGTCTGTAGTTACTCATTTATAAAATTATATAATTCACTGACAATATTTAATTCCTAAACAGAAGGCTCAAGAAGGTGCTTTTGAAATAACATATTTTTTAAAGATATAAACAACTTCCATCTATCCATCTTCATCCGCTTTATCTGAGGCCGGGTCGCGGGGCAGCAGCCTAAGCAAAGAGGCCCAGACCTCCCTCTCCCCAGCCACCTCCTCCAGCTTCTCCGGGGGAATACCAAGGCGTTCCAAGGCCAGCCGAGAGATATAATCTCTCCAGCGTGTCCTGGATCCACCCCGGGGCCTCCTCCCGGTGGGACATGCCTGGAACACCTCACCCAGGAGGCGCCCAGGGGGCATCCTTGTCAGATGCCCGAACCACCTCAGCTGGCTCCTTTCGATGTGGAGCAGCAGCTGCTCTACTCTGAGCCCCTCCCGGATGGCTGAACTTCTCACCCTATCTCTAAGGGAGAGGCCAGCCACCCTTCGGAGGAAGCTCATTTCTGCCGCTTGTATCCGCGATCTCGTTCTTTCGGTCACTACCCACAGCTCGTGGCCATAGGTGAGGGTAGGGACGTAGATCGACCGGTAAATTGAGAGCTTCGCTTTTACACTCAGCTCCCTCTTCACCACGACGGACCGGTGCAGCGTCCGCATTACTGCAGCTGCAGCCCCAATCCGTCTGTCGATCTCCGGCTCCCTTCTCCCATCACTCGCGAACAAGACCCCGAGATACTTGAACTCCTCCACTTGGGGCAGGAACTCATCCCCGACCCGGAGTGGGCACTCCACCCTTTTCCACCTGAGAACCATGGCCTCAGATTTGGAGGTGCTGATCCTCATTCCCGCTGCTTCACACTCGGCTGCGAACCGTTCCAGTGCGAGCTGGAGGCCCTCACCCGATGAAGCCAACAGAACCACATCATCCGCAAAAATCAGAGATGAGATTCTGAGGCCACCAAAGCGAAAGCCCTCCGCCACTTGGCTGCGCCTAGAAATCCTGCCCATAAAAATTATGAACAGAACCGGAGACAAAGGGCAGCCCTGGCGGAGCCCATCACCCACCGGGAACGAGTCCGACTTATTGCCGGCAATGCGAACTAAGCTCTTGCAACGGTTGTATAGGGATCGAATGGCCCGTAGCAATGGGCCAGACACCCCACACTCCCGCAACACCTCCCACAGGACACCCCGAGGGACACGGTCGAATGCCTTCTCCAAGTCCACAAAACACATGTAGACTGGTTGGGCAAACTCCCATGCACCCTCAAGCATCCTGGAGAGGATAAAGAGCTGGTCCAGTGTTCCGCGACCAGGACGAAAACCGCATTGTTCCTCGTGTATCCGAGGTTCGACTAGCGGACGAACTCTCCTTTCCAGCACCCTGGCATAGACTTTCCCAGGGAGGCTGAGGAGTGTGATCCCCCTGTAGTTGGAACACACCCTCCGGTCCCCCTTCTTAAAGTTGGGGACCACCACCCTGGTCTGCCAGTCCAGGGGTACTGCCCCTGATTTCCACGCAACATTGTAGAGGCGTGTCAGCCAGGACAGCCCTACAACGTCCAGAGCCTTCAGGAACTCGGGGCGGACCTCATCAACACCAGGGGCTCTGCCAACAAGGAGTTGTTTAACTGCCTCAGTGACCTCGCCCCCGGAAATTGGCGGGTCAGTCCCCTCATCCCCAGACTCTGCTTCCTCCTCGGAAGACGTGTCAGTGGGATAAACAACTTGTAACCCTAAAATGTAACATTTCCATAGAACGAGCCAGATGGAAAACAAAACAATTTAAAAATCTGAAAAACCTTTCGTAAGGAAAAGAAACTGCTTTGATAAGATAAGTGTGTTTTGTGTGTGTGTGTGTTTTGATTATGTACCGTCATGCCATAGAGAGGCAGCTGGCCGTGAACCTTAAACTGGTTGGATGGAGTCATGCCTCGACTGGTGTACACCAAACAATCACTAAACTGGAAAGAAAAAAAAGAGTGAAGAGCTTTGTTTAGAGGTATTATAGATGCTTTGTTTTTTTAGTAGAAACCAGCATAAAGTCTCACCAGGAAGAACATCCTCTGCTGAAGGCCCTTTCCAGAGAGTTTGCTGAGGCAACCGAGCCTGATGAACTCCTGTAAGTGAAACAGAATCACACCGACAATGTGACAACAGGACGGCAGAGCAAGGAAGTGAAAACTCTACAAATGTCCAGGATGAATCTAGACTAGCTGAATTATTAAAGAGCCGCACCCTTCCAGGGCTGATGAGGTCTTCGACGCCGGTCAGATCCTTCTTCAGTTCTATAAGCTTCTGGAAGTTCTCCATCTTCATCATGATTCCCTGAAGCTGCAACACCATCTCCGAGATGTCCGCCAGGGCAGCTGGAGGAGACAGATTTATTTTCATATATAGAAAGAAAATACACACATGAGCGGAAAGGGTAGGTGTGGGGGACTGTGTACCTCTACAGTCCCTGAAGTCATCATGTGTGGGCGGGTAGTGCTTGCAGAGCCTCTCCAGGATAAGTTTGTAGTGCAGCAGGCGGTGAAGAGGCCTGAGGAGGAAGATGTTGAGGGGCAGGTAGCAAACCCGTTGCTGCTCGAAGTCTCGACATAAAGTCTCCACCTTCCGACTGGACCTGATAGTCACAGGGATGAAGTTTCTCTTTAGGACATCCTGTTTTGATTTGAACAACTTGTCTGCATGCTCACTGTTTTGCCACCCACCGACAGGCCCGCTCCAGTTCTACCAGGCACTCTGAATGTTTCTGGAGATGAATCGTCAACTGCTGCAGATGCGGAAAGAGATGAAACCAAGATAAGAGACAGAAATTAAAAGTTAAAAATTAAAATGCACCTTATTTTATAAAATTAATGATCCAGAGTCAAGTATGGAGATTTACCCTGAGACCCTGAATGTTCTTGAGTAAAACGTCACCAATTCGCTGATAGTCTCCTTTAATGTGGGCGTTAGATCGGCCCTCCCTGAAGAGAGATTAAGACGTGCGTTAATGTGCAGGAGCACAGATTCACCAGTAGGTGTCAGCTCAAAACATCTTACACAAGTGTGGAAAAGTCTTCATTCAACTTCCACAGACTCATTCATCTCACCAGTGTGTGTAAGTGTGTGTGAGTGTGTATGTGTGCTCCTGCCTGTCATTACAGAGATAACACAAAACAGATTCTGACAGCAGGGAAAGTGAGGAATTTCAGGTATTTGCACGAACACAGACTTTTTCATACCACATTATGTCAAGTGAAGGAAAAAATTTCCAACAAAGCCATTTAGCCATCTCAGATTAAGGAAAATGAAAATGTAATCAGTTCAAATAATTCCTTGGGTTACTAAAAGAAAATCTAGGCTGAATATGACTATGAAACATGACTAGAACTGCTTGGAAACAAAGCAGCACACAGAGACGAACTACAGCAGAAGGGATTCATTTTTCCTGATCCTACATCAGCACCAAGATTAATCTGGTGTTAAAATGCTTCCCATTTTTTTGGACTTGTTTTGATTACATGAACTAATCCTGCTTAATTGCACTGTGGAAAATGTTCTACACATTTGAATTAACCGTTGTATGGTGTTCGGGTCTGTGAGACCCGTGTTCAGTTTTTTTCAAAAGAAAAATTAAACAATTAATTATTTTTTCACGTGTAAATGTGTTGTGTCTTTCCACTCACTCCACTTGATTATAACTGATTTATTTATAACATTTTATATAAAAGAAAAACGAGAAGCACATTAATTCATAAATGTGATCTAACAAAGGTAAAGGGAAAAAATTAACCATGTTTGCTGTTCATATGTCTTGTAATTGGGATGAAGTAAACATCTGTTGAGTAATTTAACATAAAATTGTTTGATAGTGTTAATTTGGAAAGCCAAAACTCTAGCGGGTCCACCAGACCCATGAACACTGGCTGAGTAACAAAAATACGAACACCACACAAGGGTTAAACATAAAAATAGGAAGGAATTAATTTGTGACCATTTTTAGTTTGTAACATTTTTCTATTTTTATTCTTTTTCCTCTGTTAAAAATGGGGCCTATTATTCTTTACCTTATATAATGTTGTATACATACTGTTGTTTAAATAAGGATTACTAAACCCTATGAGCCCAATGCTCTGTTTGAGACAGCCTTTTCCACTCTTGGATGTAGATGATATCATACAGAGCCAAGACTGAAGCTGTGTTCGCACCGGAGATGGTTCGCTTGTTTTGCATCATTTTGAAGCTGAAGGCCAGTTGCTTGATGACATTGCAGGCTCTGATTGCCTTTACGATAAGATTCATATGTCATTTTTAATAGTCTTCTTCACTCTGATTGGTAGTGGCTTCAGTCAGTCATGTAGAAGTTGACAAAGTTAGTTTCAGGTCTCGCCTGCTTCCCGTCACCAGCGGTTATTAAACATGTAGTCATCTGAAATAATAGAAACTCATTCACTTTCTGTGGTCACCACATCACTGCGAATCAGTTCCAGTGTGGATGCGCTGTCTGTGAGCACAGAAGCCCCACCCACCTCCTCTGTTCAGTCTAAGAGGGGCAGCCAATCATATGAAAGTAGGGGGAGAGGAGTTAAAACACCTTCTTTCAGTCAGAGCCAGCCCCAGGTTAAGATAAATACAGATTATTTTGAACCGTGGATCATGCAAAGCTACTTTTCCAGAGTAGGCTGAATAAAATTATAGAGCTGAAAATGAAAAAAACAAATACAACTTTAATTCAAGCCCTTTTTTAAACATAATAAACATACAGTAAAAATAAATAATTTTAAACCTCATCTGTAAATTTCTGAAAAACAAAAAAAAACTTTTCTGAATGGAAACAGATGGACACTGACCACTGCGCCAGCCGCTGCTCTGTCTCTTTGAGGAATCCCTGATGAAACTTGTACACCGGATCATAGTTGGCAGAGATCAGGCTCTTAACAGAGTCTGGGAAAGCCTCGTCTTTCCCCACAGCGCTGTGGAAGGACTAGAAAATTGACAAACAATGTGGACATGTGGAAAAAGAAGAAAATGCAGATCACATTTTATCTTTTACTATATACATATATTTTTTAAATTGTATTTCCATATCGGATACTTCGGCACATAATGAGTGCCTTTTCTGCTCCTCACAAGTAAGTGAACAAAACATTCAGAAGGAATAAAAATAATGAGAATGTAACTCCTACTCATCCACAACTCCCCCAGATTACTGGCAGAGATTGGAAGGGACACATCCAGTATGAGGTCCCACACATTACTGGTAGGATCCAGGATGAGGGATTGGACATGATAACAGAAATCCATCAGACACACATAAATGTGCTCAGGGCCCCGTGTGAGCGCACCACGACCCCTGACACAGAGGTGTTATATTCCCCGCTGTAGTAAATCACACAGGATCTGAGAGCTCGAGCAGACAGGCGGCAGTCCAGCAGTTTCACAGACAGACTCGCCCGGAAAGAACACGAGTGACACGAGATTTAAAAAAGAAAAAAGAAGAGAAAAAGATGGGTGGGTGTGGGATCCCAGGCATGAGCTGTACCAGCAAAGGAAAATGTTTAAGAGGTTTTAAAAAAGCACCCGCGCATGCCTTCTTTCCACATCAAAGAGGCTGGAAACTACTACTGTGAAGAAAAACAGCTGAGAAAGGAAAAAGTAGGAACAGAGGCGTTTTCCAATCCACAGCGAGGTCAGAGGTCACCGTCAGTGTCTCAGTATTAAGGAGACAGGTCTTTAGCAAGCAGGTGCTGAACCTGTGTTTCTGCATTGGTGGTCTTTACTCATCATAACCCCGCCTATCACATTTCCTTTTTTTTTCTTTTCTCGAAAGCAGTTGCGACAGACAGTAAAAGTGAGTCATATAAAAGCAAAGACTGAGTCTGACCCACATTAAGCTGCACTTTCATCCCAGACGCTGTTTTTATAAATGCAGAGTGGGGTTTTTTTCTGTCTTGACTTCAGCGGTTTTACTTGTAAACTAAAAGAGCCTGAAGCTAATTAGTCTGTCCAAGCTATGTAACAGCAAAAAGATACAAGTCTGCTCACTTACAAGGAAGAGAGTTGTAGCATATGCACTGCACTGAATGCATTTTCATCTCTGTCCTGCATGAGAAAAGTGCTCATAAACTTCAGCCTTCAGTCGGGGGCCAAACTAAAGGCACATAAAAGCCTTTTTCTGGGATGTGAATAAAAAAAGAGAAGTAAGACTGGAACTGTGTGCTGGAACTAATGTAATATTAATGTTGCATTACTGAGAACAAACACTGTGAGATTTGTGAGTTTGGTTCAGACTTGAGCCTTTACTTTCCCTTTGGGGCCTCTTTTTCTAATATATAGCTGTAAAAAACACCTCCGCTTGCATCTCGAATTCAGCACGTTGTGCGGTGCAAACCAACCCTGACTCACTGTTCCAGCACATGAGCTTTTAAAAAGATTAATTTTGGTACACTGTCCCAAAATTAGACTTATAAACCAACAGTTTTGACTCATTATTCCGGTATTATTCTAAAGAAACCAGCCTTGGCTCACGGTATGCTTTTGGACCCCACTGGCTCTTGGTCCTGCCACTTTCAGTCTAATCCAGATGGTATTGGCCTCACAGTGTGAAGGGAAGAGATAACAGATTGGACACAAGAGACTGGACAATACATGGAGACAAAGAGGCACCACTATCTTTACCTCTGTGATAACCTGCAGGTCATTGAGGTAGGTCCGCTCTGTGGTCAATAGTTCCTTGGCTATAAAGTAAGCCTTGTCTGTGGGAAACTTCTAGACAGAAACAAAAAGAAGCAAATCAATCTGTTTATATATATTTTTATCTCATCTTCTACAGAAAGAAGTCTGCACATTTTATGTTGCGAAAGACCAGCAGTTCAGTTCTTGTTATTAATTTGGATGAATTCCCCCAATTAATAATTTCTTTGTCTCACCAAATTACAGTAACGTGCAAAAGTCTTCAGCCAACCTTATTTCTTTGCATTTTGCTAGAAAAATTGGAAATAGCTGCATTGATTCATTTATTTGGCCCTTGAAGTTACTTTTTTGTTAGGGAGGATTTGTTTGTTGTTGAGTCCAATGTTAAAATAAGTTCTTTAAAAAGCCAAAAAAAAATGCTGCTAGTGAAACATTTTTCACTAGCAGTCAAAAACTAATGTGCACACTTACGTCTGCATTTTTTTTTTAATATAAACAAAATTATAGCGGAAGTGCTGCCACATGTCTGGTCAGAAAGAGAGAACCAATTTGTTTATTTGGTAGTTCAATGAAAGACTTCTGTTAGTTAAGAGTGAGAAAACAAATTTGCAGTTTTGTATTGTTATACAATATTTGTATTACTTGAACACTGAAGCGGCCCTCCAATGAGATGACAGTGCCAGCAGTGGCCCACAGCTCATTTAAGTTTGAGACCCCTGCTGTGGACACTCACAGCACACTAATGACCTCCTCCATACATACCGACAATGATTTGAATGAAAACTTTCACATTTGGATTTGTCACTCCTTCAGACCTGATGTCACTATTTTTCATTCCAGTTCTTCTGTAATGTGGAATACCTCAGCACTCCTACCCCCACCCCTTTCTTTCCTTAAGATTGGCTTCTTGACAGCCAGTCTTTCACTGAGACCATTTCTGATGAGGTTTCAGTGAACAGTCGATGAATCGACCTTTGGGTCCAGATGCATCTCTCAGGTCCTGAGTCAGGTCTTTGCTTTAGTTTTCCTGCTTCTTAAAGACAAGACTTTCAGATATAGTTCATCTGCAACAAGGTCTTGTTTTGTTTTTTTCAGGTATGCCACTTCTTATTTTGTCCACTACTTGTCCAGTTTCTTCATATCTCCATGTGTATATGTGACAGGCTGTACCAACAAAACAAGTTCTTTGTTACTTCGTGTTTTTTTTTCCTGTCTGTTTTGTGTAAACACAACACAGGGTCATAACTTGATTTGACCATATTAATGCTTCAGTGATTCATAGGTCAGTGTTAACAAACAAATCATTCCTATGAAAATGGTCAGGCGAAAGAACTGGATTGAAATGAGTGAAAAAGTCACCAAGACTTTTGAAAGGACTTAAGAAAGCCTGGAAAACTATTGCTCAAGCACACTTACAAAAATTACAAGAATCTCTGGCTGCTTGAATCAAAATATAAAGAAAAGAGGAGTGGCTAAAGGCTTTGCACATTTGTCTGAGTCACAGCATTGTTTTTTCCAAGTACTGAAAGACTTGGGTGTTCACAACTTCTTAGTCCAGACTAAATTCCTTTGAAGTCCTTCTGGGGGCCAATTCAGTGACTACAAGAAATTTCCCCATCCACCTTCTTACTCTCTGTATACCCACCTTCCTCCTCGCCTCGTCTTCCTCATCGTTGCGAACATATCCCGCTTCGGTAAGCAGCGGGCTGGTAAGTGGGGATAACGGCTGGATTTCAGCACTCTGTTCAGCACCCAGGACCCCAGTCCTTCCCATTCTCTGCCCATTCACAGAGCCGTTCCCATTAACTGCTACATGAGGACCTCCCAACGAAGACTTCTCTGAACCCGGACTTCCTGAGGGGCGAGAAGAAAAGAAGAATATAGAAAGGGGGGAGAAGCGGAGGTTAGGAATAGAACAAAGAGTAAGAGAAGATGACAAGAGAAGATAAGGGACAGTGTTAAATTTGATACAAAGAGAAATTCAGCTTCTACAATGAAATGCACTGCCAACTTGTATTTGTATTTCTTATCATTTAATAGAACTTTTAATCATGACAGAATTATTTATTCTGCCAGACACAGCAGTGAAGCAAAAGGTTTCCAGGCTCACTGCACTGTGCACCTAAAAACATATTTAACAAGAAGAAGAAGAATTGTTCAATAATATTGTCTCCAAATAACTCAATTAAACATAAAACAAGATGATTGGCAATGAATTTCAACACTGGATAATTCTACACAATCAGTTCTAAAGTATGGTCTAAATGAGCACCTCTCATTTAGATCATACTTTAGGACCAAATGCCACTTGACCAAATGCTACTATCCACTGACTCTATTCTATTTGCATTCACTTATATGAATGTGAATATGATTAAAGCATAGCTAGAAGGGATGGAGAGAAGAAAAACAGACTGTTAGTAAGGAGCCAACCATTAATAAAGGTTATATCAAGGCATTACATAGGCAAATTAAGGGGAAGAATGATGGTGTGCATAGTGGAGGGCTTTGAACATTTCTGCATATTTCATAGTTCATCAGCAAGCTATCTTTTGCTTCAATTTGCCTACATAAACACCAGAAGGACAGTACAAGACTGATCAGTGCCATTAAATTTACAACCATTTATGATTTAAAAAAAGATCACCTAAACTTTGAGATGCTGGAAGCAGTAAAAGTTAGCCACTTTAACTTTTTACTAAAAAGTTTTGATGATGCCTTAAATGGAGCTGTCGTATAACAGGCATATGCTCTGAGTAGTTTAAATCTGCTTCTGGCAGCCCTTTATGAAAATGATGGAAAGGGTAAAAAGATAAGTCTACTTCTCACTAATGTGAGAAACACTACAGATGTTAACTACATGGTAACTACATGGTACTAAGTCGTGACTGTATACTTGCCCAGGTGCAAAGTTTCCACAGAGTCCACTTCTATACACCAAACTGAATCATGGATAAAACCATGGCAACCAATGAGTGCAAGTCTGTGTGTGGGGGGGATGCTATAACAACACTGACAACCATACAGAAGACCACTAAGAAACTACCACAAAAAAACAAACTGAAGCTACAAAACAATAAACGGAGTGGAATCAAGTACAACACTGAAAAAGACAAACAGGCTACGCTACAGACTAACTACCACAACACAAAACACTGGTGGGATCCATGTGACGAGCAGGCGGAGGGTATATAGGTGGGTGTGTGAGGGGCACGGCAGTTCAGCACCTGTTTGTTCTAAAGAAATTCCCAAGTCCCTTTTCTTCTGACAAACGTCATCATTTTTTTGTTTATTGACACTAGTTCACATAATCAGTTACAGTGTTAAAAAGAGAGATTAAAGGGAAAATGGGGGAAGGGGGCCTCAGAGAAGTCACCAAAAAAAGATTCAGAAGGTGCTTAGTGATGAAAATTAAAAAAAAAAAAAAAGGACAGGTGCGGAGGAATACAAAGTGTTACAGCAGAGACAGAAAAAACAGTGAGTCAATGCAGCTTTAGTCCATTCAAAATCAGCATGTTAATTTGTAAAGATGCTTATGCAGATCTTTGACTAGAATGGATGCATGTTCAGTATTTATAATTTCAAAGCATGCTACAGTCATTAAAATGAACAAATAAATAGAAAACATGCAAACCCCAAATGCCACCAAGGTCTCCACTTTAACTTTAAAAGAACAGCAAACAAGTGGTTTACACCTTTTAAAAAAAATCATGTAAAAAGAAAAAGATTAAAGGATCAAGTGACGCAGCAGTACCCTTGTATACCATTTTAATAATCTAAATTTAAGAAACACTTTGAAAATATGGTTGCTTTCTTGCTCAGACTTAAATAAGAAGACTGACTATGAACTCAGCTTAAGTTAGCTTAGCTTAGTTAGCAACAAGTGAGAAAATCCCTACAAAACCGCAACCTGTCAAGTTATTTTCTAAACTTTACAGTTGCTAACAAGTGGACTTTGTCACTTTTAGACAGAGATATGGGGTATGTTTTTTGCTAAGCTAAGCTAACTTGCCACTGGCTGTAGCTTCATATTTTCAACATATATAAATCTTTAGCTTTCAGAAAGACATCAAATATTTCCAAAAGTTTCAAACTATTTCGTGATGCAACCTGATATCATCACAGTGTGTATATATATGTATATATAATCGCCAAAAAAAGCTACAAGGTAGTTTACCTTTCATTTTAAATTAATCAGTCAAATTAACCAAATTTGGCTGCAATTAATTCCATAAATAAACAAAATATCAATCAATCAGTCTTTTACTGCATCTACTTTATATTAAAACTACAAAAACAAGCTTCAGTGGAAGTGACTGGCTTCAAGTGCTACTTGTTGACAGGCAGCGAGACTAAAGACAAGCTGGACTCAACCCCAGTATTCCAGTGTATGCATGTGAATAACTTCTCACAATACTCTGACTTTCATACCTTAAAAAATAAAATGCCAATATCTCTCAAAGATATCTTTATTTTTGCACTTGCACTTGCATTATGCTTTAAGCTGAACGTTACTTGTGTCTGTCTACCTTCGCCCTCTCAGTCTCCGTTAAAAGAGCACTGGAGTTGAGTCAGCCTTGTTTTGTCCTCATGCTTGGTGAGGAAACCGCAATGGGTACGAATGGTTTCTAAATATTCAAAAACAAAACAGTGCAGTTGAGAAATCATGAGCAAGGAGCAACAACAACAACAACAATAACAACAACAAAAAAGGGCTATAAACTGCAGTAAGAAGTATCTGAGTCTAGAAGCCTGCAAAGCTATAGGGTTGTTGTTAGGATTGTGTTAAACTGCACCCTCACACATCTGGATCCAGTTTAAGCCCCACGACAGAAACACAGCGTGACACAGGGAGCAAAAACAGAGTTGAGTGACAGAGAGCAGCAACATCCTTCACCTGGTTAACATGCATTTACAGTACAGAAAGTGAAATGGTGAGAAAACAGTGCTGAAAGACTTTTTTTCAACCCCTTGAAATAACAACAAAAAAAAAAGAAGCGAGAACATGCTTAAAAACAAACATTTACAAAGAGTGAATCATGAACATTTGATTCAGGTAGAGGCAGCAGGAAACAAAAGGTCATTCAACCTTGGAAGCTGATAGAATCTTGACGACATTCAGTCCAAATTAAGCCACCTTGTAACTTGAACCCCCGATATCAGCAAAACAGTTCAGCTTCCTGAAACTGAATCTACCAACAGTACTGTTTGTGTTTGCGTTTGTTGTGCTACAATTTAGGTGCAAAAAGACTGTAATATGCAAGAAGAACCAAACCAGAATGAGAATGAGCAAGCTAAGACACTGACTTAATACCATTTAATGCAATTTTTGCTTACTCAGTCCATCTGGATGACAGTGCTGAAACATGACATCTAAACAAAAGCTCCTTGTGTTGATCTTTAAAGTAATTTCAACTGATACTCAACAGGTTGGCTTATTTTTGTACTGATTTAGTTTATGGGACATTCAAACATTTCCTGCATGTCTCAAGAGAAGCCCACACTTTAATTCACTTCAGTTTGATCCAATTCAGCGTGCTGTAGTGGAGCAGCCAATGACAGAGATGGAGATGGGAAGCCTTCACCAGCAGAAAACAGCATCCAGAGAGGTGAAAGATAACAGGGTTACCTCTGTTTGTGGTTGCAGCGCATGCCTGGAGCCAAGCCGAGCAAAGCAGGACGAGGATGGCGGTCGGTGTGTTTGATTACCGCTGATTATGTGCATATAAACCGTGACAGAAAGAGAAAGCATAACCATAGAAAGAAATAAAGGCTGAAGAAATCCCCCTAAACCCATCACCAGCCAGCTGAAGTAGCATAAGTGTTGAAATGTAGAGACAAATGGAGCTTCAGCTAGAAAACACAGATATAAAAGATTAGGGTTTCCCTAAAATTGATGCAAAACTACTTCAATTGGTCTAAATACAAAAAGTCATGACCGCAAATATCCAGAATACCATCCAGATCACCCACGACAGACAGACAAATGAACTGAATGCATGAAAAATTGCTCAGAAGACAGGAACAACAGCAGTCGGCTATTTTCCTCCTCTGGCAGATCCCAGTAACTCACATAGAAAACACACTTTTCCCAAAGTGTAACACTCCAAGTACAATTCAATCTACTAACTAAATCAAATACACTGTACAGTTAAAGGGGATCAGACCAACTGTACAGAAGTCTCCCCTCCTAGCATCCTATCAAATCCATTTATGAACTTCAGCTATTACCTCAAAGTCCATCTATTGCACCAGACAGTCTGATTTAGAGAAAAAAGCTACACTATAACTACAAAATGGGTGTATAATGCCACAGAAAGGCAGAAAATCTGCTGAGCTTGACAGCTTTTAGAAAGTCCAATCAAGTATCACATTTACTACCAAAAAGAAAAAAACTCTTCACACACTTCTACACCTTAATGTCCCACAAATAAGAAAAAAATGTCTTAATTCTCAACAATGTGGCAAATGCTAACAAGTAAAGTGTGAAATGAACAAGAATTTTTTGAAAACGTCAAGGTTTTCCTCGAACTTTCTATGAAACATTTCCTTCTGCACATTCAACTACAGTGAATATAAATGTTTCTGAGTTATGGCACGTTGTGAGGAAGCTTTTACCAAATGTATGCTCATTATTTTACCTTTCTTTTTATACAAAGAGCTGGCTGGCTCACAAAAGTGTCAGCTAGCAGCTTACTAAGAAATCTGCATACGTAATTTTAAAAAAGGAGTTTAGAAAAAACAGATGTTATTAAAGATTCAATTCGCCATTAGAAAACACACATCTTGCCCTATGTTTACGCTCCAGAAAATACGTTAGACCCTGTGCGTAAAGCGTGCTTGACTATAAAATGTGTAAAAGCACCGCAATCAACCATAGTGTTTTCCTTCTATTTCGGTGCTCGTCAGTGTAGCAGGAAGACAAAGCTGTCTCTAAGAAGAAAAAGACGACTTTAAACATCTGTTTATCTGTAACACACTAAATTAACACGTTGTTTTTTTCCTTTTGCCCACTCATGCTCGCTCAACAGCTAAAAACCCGACCGCCTATGTCTTCCTCATTAAAGCGGTAACACCCTTCCTCTTCCTCCACACCGTCGCCACCCTCCTCCAACTGCAAACTCCCGAAAGAGAACTTGGTGTGAGAGAGCGGGGATGTGCCGTTTGAGTTAACCGAAATCATGGAGCTGACGGCGGCCGGGTTGCCGTACATTAAGGGCTGGCTGTACGCACTGCTGCCCGTGTCTGACTCTGTGTCGCTGGTGTCTGTGCCGCTGCTAGTAGACCCGTCGATCATTTGGACCGGCTGGTTTAGAGTGTTGTATTTGTTATTAGACGGGCTGCTGCCGGGCTTTCCCTGACGCCCGAACATCCGCTGCACCGTATTGGACCGTGGCTGACCAGGAACCAGGAGGTTCCTGTCATTGCCGTTGGTCATCATCATTCTACGCTCCAGTGGGGCAGAGCCAGGAGTTTTGGCGTGCAGCCCAGAGCGATTGCGGTGGTTGATGGGTGTCGATGTCAGCTGGCTGAGAATGAATGGGTCAGTGTCAGAGCGGTTCCTCATGTTATTGTTGTTGTAGTACGGTTTAGCCAGATTTGGCGAAGTGCGGTTTGAGGCGATCGGGGAGTAGCTGCCATAGTGGTTTTGTGGATGGGATGATGGCGGGACCGTGGGAGTCTCCACAGGGAGCGCTCCAGGACGTTTACTGAAATAATGCCCGCCGTCATCCCACCGCGAAGCTGAACGTGGCTGACTGTGACCGTTTGTCATCTCTGAGTGACTGAGTGAGTTTGTGCGGTGATGGAAGCTGCTGATCACCGGGCTGGAGCACTGACTGCGTGTCCCGGTTCCTAATGGACGACCCAACACTGCACCTCGCTTGTCTCGCCCCTGAAAGATCTCATCTAACAACGTGCTGTGGAGCGGGAGACGCCCATTTGTCAAAACGTCCTCATCTGTTAGCTCATGACTCACATTAAACTTGTTACACACAGGAGACTGATTTACAGTGTTCCTGTTACCCTGCATGCTTTGCTGCTGCTTCCCCACCATACCCTGCTGCATCAGCCCTTGGTGATTGGTGTGATAGAACCCATTAACAGCCCCAAACAGCCTCCCAGCTTGCCCCCCATTTCGACCAGGACTACCCAAGTGCCTACTATAAGCACAAGGCTCATCCTCATTGCTGTCATTTGCATTGCTGTGACCCCGGGTAGCCCTGTTGTTCTTTGTCACATCACATTCACTGTCTATGTCGCTGCAGTCTATGTAAGGAATAGAAGAGCTGCTGCCTTTGTTTGCCCTGCAGGATGGACCTGGGTTGAGGAGCTGCTGGTCCAGTACTGATCCTGCAACGTGGTGGTTCTGTCGGGGCTGAGTCGGGTCTGAGCCAGGCGCTGCCGTTAGGCCATGAAGACCGTTGGTGGGGGGCGTGACCGCCTGTGGCTCCTCCGAACCATTAGGTACAGCCAGATGGCTCAATCTGTCTGAGTCAGGCTGGTCTGCTAACGGGATCGACGTGGCACTCTGCAAATAACAAGAGGGGAGAAAAGACAGAACATGGAGTGAAGATGGAATGAAAGGTTAAAAGGGGGGAATAATAAAGGATAAAACTGTTATTTATTTGGGCTCTATTACAGGGACAGCCTTAGAGCAAGCACTCAGTTACACATTTTCACTCCCTGGAACGGCATGGGTACACAAGCTTTGTAATCACAGCTCCAGATGTAAACAAAGATGCTGAGGAGTGATTTTTAAAAAAAAGAAGAAGAAAAAAAAAGCTTGTTAATTATCGTGTGGTTGTGTTTCGGCGTTTTCTAATGCAGTTCCAAGTAAAGGTAAACATATTTCTCCCTCTGGTTTTCTACTGTACTTTCCCTCACACTATTTTGGTAGTTGACATTTCTGAGTCCATACATTTACGCTATGACTATTATTCTTTATACTGAGGCAATGATTGTTATTCTCTCACTGATTAATTCAAAACACTTGTGGGTTGAGTTAACCTGACATGTAGTTAGATTTCTCAGGAGGTGCCCATCAGGTTATGGCATAGACTGAAGGATAATTCAGACAAGACAAGCCTGAGCATGTCTAAGAGTGAGAGCCAATGTCAGCCCCCAATGTTGATTTAGTACCTAAATACGGAGCTACTTCAACAACCTCTCACAAAACACAGTACTTTGATATGCAAGAAAACTATTCCTGCTGAAAGTGTAAAAGAAACTCATATTGCTCATTGAGGCAAAGATAGCAGGATATGCTAGCAGCATGAAGTGTGAACGTAATGCCAACCAATAACTCCAAGCACCCATGGATTTTACGGTGGGGGTTATGTGTTGGAAAAGCAGGGCTTTAAGCAGCTGATTAAAAAGCTTGGCCAAAGATACAACATCCCAGGCAGAAAATAAAATATTTGTCAGTTTAATTATGTGACAGTATTGTGCAGTTCCTGAAGAGTTACAAGGTTTAGTTACTTTAGTTATTGTTAAACTAAAACGGTAAGCAGTTATTTTATACTTTTTATAACATACTGCTACTTTCTCATCAGTAACGACCAGCTCCTAACACAAACAGAACTCCAACACCAAGCAAGCTAAAGTTAGCCCGCTAGCTAAGCTTTGGGAAATAGCTTTGTTACCAGGTAAAGCAATGTTAGCCAACAGGAAGCATGTGGGTATTGTTCAGCTTGGTTTCCCAAAGAGTTTCTGATCTTACACTAAAGTAAAAATACCAGGACTGCCAAATTAAAAAACAAACAAAAAACAACCTAATTCAAGCATAGAATACACTACTTTGTCAAAGGCCAGAAATGGATATAAAAACGCAAACATGTTTTTCAAGTAATGCAACAAAGACTAACTGCCTCAACTATACGTGCCTAATTTTGACCTCCGATCTCAGACGAAACATCCTGGAGATATTGTGCATGCAATAGCACAATATAACAGTGCAGTGTAGTTTTGTATGCGCAGTTTTGGCTCATGCTTTTTTGCATAAACACTAACCTGCTAATGGTTGTGGGTGTCATTAATAATGGGTTTCTAGAAAAGTTTTAAGCTCGCATTACCTCTTTTGGCACATGTGATCTTGTGGAGGCAGACTGAGGGGATATGCTGCTGTTGGACAGGATCTTACTGTGCTTCCTGAAAAAAAAAAAAAAGCAGGGAAACAGATGAGATTATACCATATACGACTAATCAGCGACCGAGAAATTTGATTACATTTAACTTCAGTAGCTTGGCTCAGTCTTGGTAAAACGAAGGAGGAACACTACACCTTTCAAATGGAACTTTCTTGGGCTCGGAGTCTTTAACGTAATCAATGATTTGCTTCTGGGTTCGACCACTGCAGGTAGAGGACACGGAAAGAAGACCAGTTGATACGAAACCAAAATATTTTAAAAAGAGGAGTTCACTTTCAGTCTCTTTTTTCTTTCCTCTTCTTACCTGAACCGGAATGAGGATCCTCGGGTGAAGAGGATGGGCTTGGGTTTTGGTTTGGGCTCCTCAAAGAGTCTGAAGAAGGCATGGTACTCGACACAGATCTTCCAGAAAACCTTACAGCAGTCCCTGCTGGCCATGGCAAACTCCAGCGTGTCATGGTGGGCATTCTGCTGGGAGGATACAGCAACAAATATAAGCACAGAAAGCAGAAAGAGAAAAGGCGAGGCAAGAAAAGAAAGGAAACGTCGCATGAACTTACAGTGGGGTCGGCTCTAAGCTTGATTAGGAACCTTTTACGTTTGAAGCTGAGTTTACGGATCTTGGACCAGTTGAAAGAGTTAATTTTTGTGTTCCCCTGAATACAGAAAAATCAGAATCAGTTAAGACAGCACAAGCAAAATTGAAAACAAACCCAAAACTACCAGGCGGTACATTCCTTACCAGATGAGTTGGGTGGAGGCTTACCACAAAACGTCAGGAACCAATTAATCGATTTGTCATATCAGCCAAATTTTAAAAGATCTCAGCACTCTTTGAAGATGTGGCAAAAAAAAAATCAGGGCAGTGAAACAGCGCAGACTGGACTTAATTGGGGTCAGCCTGGTCAAAAGAGAGTGCATCCACTGTTCTATGGCATGTTTTGTGTGTTATGTTTGAGAGTGTCAGGTCAGAGCACCATTAAAAAAAACTGCCTGAACTGCAGCCGAGCAGCAGCAACCACCATCTGTTAATTGCTGTGCCTAATATCTCGGTGTTGTCAGTGGAGAAAACCTTCCACCTTGAGTTGAGGATACTATGATACTAAGACTAAGACTCCCTTCCTTCTTTCTTCTATAAAATATCTAAAGCATTTACAACTCATACAAAACATATTTGTCAGCCTTGTTAATGTGTGTCGAAAAACCGTTGGTGTTCACCTAGAAAATATCAATTTTTAGCCAACTGCCCCACCCAAGCCCCAAAAACCTTTTATGGCCCCTACTTATTGAAGATTTTACCTGGAAAACCAGTACCCCACTGTTTGCTACAGCCAGGCTGAGTTTAGTACCCTCGCGGTCCTTCGCCGGGTGTAAGCGAACACCATACATCTCTAACCGCCGTGCGATTTCAAGCAGCTGATAGTCCGACTCTGCCGGCGTCTGCCCGCTGTGGAGAAGAGAGATGCATCAAACTATCAGCGATCAATCAGCAGCTCATTTAAGCCATTCGTCTTAGTTAGTGTTCAAGACTTGCTCTCAGTGTGTAAGAAAATCAATTCCTCTAACCAAGAGGTAATGAGTCACAGCTTAAACTGTGCATCTCAGGGGTATACTGAGAATTTAAAAACATGGGTCAGCCTTAAAATACACTGCGGCACCCACAGCGGGGAGGAAGAAATCAGCCACAAAATCCACACAAAGTTTGTTTCCTCACAAAATCTGAAAATAGCTTCCTGTTTCCTGTATAAGCGGCTGAATTGGCCATTTCCTTCCTGTGTCGGCTAAGGGGAGGGTGAAGGATTGAAGGGAGGCAAGGCGGAGAGGAGGGTGAGGGGAGAACGGGTGTGCGGTGCACGGTGTGACGGTGACTGATGATCAACAAGTTTGTTTTTCAGCTCTTATTCAATTCAATTCAATTTTATTTATATAGCGCCAAATCACAACAAAAGTCGCCTCAAGGCGCTTCATACATTATTGGTGGTTAAGGGAGGGTTTTGCATGTCCAGAAAAGAATCTCATTTATTTATTTGCTGCCAGCAGCATGGAAATGAAATACATGATGTGTGTGTGTCTGTGTGTGTGGTCCCAGGGGCACAGTAGGAGTGCCAAGTGGTATGTTTGCAGATAGCCAGCTCTGCAGGGGAGAGATTTAGAAGTGTGTGAATGTGAGTGTGTGCTGGCTGTTGTGGTTAGAAGATAAACCTCTCTGCAGGAGGGAGACTTATGGGTGTGTGTTTGGGGGGTGTATATTTGAATAAACAGATAAATATCTTTGCATTGCAGACTGGAATTATGCGAGCTTGGTGTGTGTTTATATATGACAAACATATCTCTCCTGACACCTCTGAGCTTGCCACCTAGAAACTGATCTGTACCTCAGCTCAGTATTGTTTTCTAAGCAAGGATAATCTTGCTGTTTGCAGATAAACAGTGCTGCTTTGGTACTGTTAGAATGACCTGATTGTTAATAACCTCTTGACATTCATGCTAACATACTGTGAAACCGGTGGAGTTTATGTTTGTGATTACTAAAGGCTTCCTCCCCCCATGAATCATGTATACACAGAACTGTGTTCACTTAATCCACCAAAGCTGATCAGATTTTAAATCTTTTATATTAATTTCAGATAATGCAGCTATGTTGGAAGTCAATCATGATCCGGTGGGAAAGGGAAACGTGAAGAGAGGAAGAAACATTAAGGATCATGATAACCATTATTTGCCAGAATTTTGTAACTCAAGTAGTTTGATCTTCTAGTAAAATAATTGATTCATAAGGAGACTTGATTCTTTTTTAGATGACCTAAAGGCAAACCTGAAAATTAACCGGCTCAGAAACAGGTTATGTTCCAGATAAGAGCTCATCAGGCATGACATCACTGCCTACTGACTAATCAATTCTCTGGAAAACAGCATCACTTCCTGGAAAATCTCTCAGAGCTGTGAAAGGACAGTAGGAGGGTCTAAGGTTTTTCCATGTGTTTGTGTTTTCCTGATGCAACTTTATTTAATTTCAACTTACAATAATTTTAGGGTCTAATACTAATAGTGTGTTAATATCCGATCCTGAAACAGGCCATGTATTTGTAGTAATAGACACTATATCAAATTAGCGTGCAGTCTATACACATATGGTTGAATTTGCTTTTTAAAATTGTATTTAACTTAGGTTGCTCTCAGACGCATGCTTGCAATTTGTCAAATGCTGCCAATGCACTTTAATGTGACCGGCTTAAATGACGAACCCCTGTGTTATCTGCTTATCCATCTGATAACCACTTCTGTGTGACTGCTTAACCTGATTGCTGATAAGTGAAGATGTATTACAGGAAGATACCCTGGGGATGCTGAACTTGCAGGGCCCCGTCTGAGCCTCATGCTCTCTCTCCTGACTTAGATACTACTCCTAATAGTCTACTCCAATCAGCAATCAGGTTACTCTTTAGTTGTTTTAACCCATATTTCCTTGTTTTTCATGGTAACAGCAGGTGTTCTGCCTGCTTTCATTTTATTGATAATAACTGTTTTGTTTTGTTTTTTCTTCTTAGTCTCCTTATTTAACTTGGGCACTTTTATTGTTACTGCCCCACATCTCAGGCCGGCAAAGTATAGAGTAAGAGAGCATGAAGGCTATGAAGTTAGTAAGACATGGTAGAGTAGCCGGGTGTGTACACGACTTCCACATGGGAGAGTGGGGTTTGAATCCCATTCAAGTTACTGGGAGGGGCTGAAAACCTACATTGGTTGCCATTTTTTTGACACTGTGCAGATTAAACCCATGCTGATTCCCACAAAGCATAGAGAAAACCCTGAATTCACTGGAACCCACATCTAATAAGCAATCCATGTGTGGACGTGCACACGAGATAACTCACACATGCTCGCGGTGGCAGTCTATGATCTCGTCTCTAATGGCGTCTTGGTCGGGCAGATACTTATTGTGAAGGAGGTGCTGCCAGCTCTGGGTCTCATCGAAGTCTCCGATCTCAGCTGGTGGAGGGAAAAGAAAATGGATATTTATTTAAAGTGAGGACGAGGAAGGTTAGGAGCTGATTAAAATAAAGATGCAGAGTGTTGAGGAAAAAAAAAAAGAGTTAAAAGGCCTTTTCCTCATCCACAAACCAACCTTGGCAACTCTGTTGTAGATGAAGTGTGCTGATGCATGCGTCCCCATCTGTTTTATACCAGCAGCACTCCCATATACTGTACTGCCTGCAGGTGCACATACGGGCTGAGCACTGACAGTTGCTATGACAACTGAGCAATATCCTTCAGTATACAGCGCTGTACCTTAGCAGCATCTGAAAGACGGAGTCAAGATCCTATATCCTCCATTTACAGAGCTGAGGTACAATGGTCGTTGTGACGAATCGCGACCATAAAGTCTGCATCCTGTAGACGACCACATGCTCACACTTCATTCAACTATAACGCTTACAATTATAAATGAGAGGTGATTGAGATTGTAATGCTATGGTGGTTCCCGTTGGTATTACTGTAAGTGTTGAAGGAGGCTGTTTTGTATTTATGTTCGTTGTCATTTACTTGGTATAAAACACAGTAAGTGGTGCTGAAATTACCCCCACAGGGAATCTCTGTAATGAATCTGTTGATTTACAGTCAGTCATCTACATAAGCAAAGCATTTACATTATAATAGAACCTTCACAGAGGCCAAAGATCTTTTCAGACAAGGAAATTTTAGTAACTATTAAAAGCTATCTGCATATGAATATGCAGTATCTGCAGGCAACTGACCCCTCAGATTTAAGCAAGCAAGAGGGGCCATATCTGGTGAAATGCAGTCAGCTACTGTCTGATGATGAGCAGACTGTCAATGTGTACTCATTGACAGATGACAGCGAAAGCCCCCAAAATATCAGCAGTTGTCCTGGAGGCACCAAAGGATAGCTGATGACTTCAGAGACGGTGAAGAATCCAACACCTCTCAACATGAAAGGCATTTACTGGGTGGCACAATGGCCTTTAGCCTGGCATCTGTCATGTGATGAACGAAAGGAAGCTGTGAGTAACAAGAGTGCTCTTTCCTGCCTTGAAAGGCTTCATCACTTCCACCCACTTTGCTGCTAAAGCGTTAATGAATAACCCAAGTAACCATCCATCGATTCGCTTCCACTTATCCTTTTCAGGGTCGCGGGGGGCACTGGAGCCTATCCCAGCTGTCATAGGGCGAGAGGCAGGGTACACCCTGGACAGGTCGCCAGTCTGTCGCAGGGCCAACACATAGGGACAGACAACCATTCGCACTCACATTCATACCTAGTGACAATTTGGATTATCCAATTAACCTATCCCCACAAGCTGCATGTCTTTGGACAGTGGGAGGAAGCCGGAGTAACCGGAGGGAACCCACGCAAACACAGGGAGAACATGCAAACTCCACACAGAAAGACCCCGGCCTGATGGTGGAATTGAACTCAGGACCTTCTTGCTGTGCAGCAACAGTGCTAACCACCGTGCCACCGTGCCGCCAAGTAACCAGTGTGCAGATTTCTGCCTTTTTATTCGGTCCGACAGCTCTCAGACATCAAATTACGTTCAGGCTCAAGTTTAATTTATTCCCGTTTAATTTGCATACATGCTTTTTGCAAAGCATGGATTTTAATTTCTTCTTTTCCCCCCCCCTCTACACTGATGCAAATTAAAAATTAAAGTTATATGAATCAATACAGTTGCTGTGATTATTAATGATTACCCTGAACTGTGAAGGCAAAAAGGAACCTCAACAACCTCTGCATATTTTAATTAATTGTTTTCCAGTCATCGACTGCTGTTATGATTTGATGACATTCACAGCATGTCAAAATCATCTAAAAAGGGACTCGTTTGTGTGCTTCAGCGCCTTCCAAACATCAGATTCTTGAATACTTTTCGTGTTAAAACTCACACTGAATAATGTGGGAGACCATGAGAGCGGCGCTCGTGTCGTTGCAGATCAGACGACCACAGGCCAGGTCGCGTTTAATCTGTAGAGCAAACAGATACCTGGAGGAAAAATAAACAAACAAACAAAAAAATAGAAAGATTGTGGGGATGGAGGAAAAGGAAGATGAAAAACAGAAGTTTGGGGAAAGGTTACAGGGGTTAATGCACACTCCATAAACGCAGCAACTTACAATGTTAGAGCCAATCTCATAACCATTAAAGTGATGGCATTTAGAGAGAAACCCTGTGTATGCCCGCTGCTTTGCATCTACTGCCTTTAAACTGACCCTAATTGCGGGTTTTGTTAATCATTATACAGGCGGCTACTTACGCCATGATGAGGGCTTAATGAGAGTCACAGACACAAGCATGTGCACCCGTGTATGCACATGCTGCCGGGCTGTGATGTCACATTTTAATTAAGAAAGCCCAACAACGACAGTGGGAGGCTTAATAAAAGGAAAAAAGCCTGTAGGCAACATCACCCTGTAGGAGCACGCCAGAATTCAATGTAAACGGCATCACCGGAAAAAGTATTCAAGGTCCGCATGTTCATCTCCCACAACCTTTAAACCTGATTCGCTGCCTTTCTATTCACTGTATGTGGGCAAACAGTTGACTGCATTCAGAGTGAATCCATGTGAGAGTGTGATCAATGATCTGAGGCACCTTTTAATGTAAAATCCAATTCAACTGTTTTGCTGCGTGATTACCTCGCTAGCAAAGTTAATGAGGCTTTCAGTGCAGAATGTTATTACACAAGAAAGCTGCACTTATTTAGACTGAAAAACATCAGGTCAATCCAGCGGCCTTGACCATACTGGAGTAGCACTGTTATTGGGAGCAGATCCCATTTCTGATTTCAATTAAATTTTATTCTCACCCCCTGAAAAGAGAAGGTACATAAGATACAGCCCTCTGTATCTTTAGCACCATTATTACATCCATACAATATTGATTGTAAATAAGGTTAGCACGTTGTTAAAACAGGCCATACAAAAGGCGTCATACGTTTTACTAGTACCTACCATCACGAGCAGATCACTTGTGATGGTAGGTACTAGTAACTACTGGATAAGTAAAAGCTTTATACTACCCACAATCTTTCCATGGATTGTCTTCAAACTTCACAAGAATACACAAGGCTTCAGGGGTCATGATGACCAAGGTTGACTAAGCATTAGACCTTGACCTTTTTGTTAGCACCCAAGGTCAAAGCTTTTGTTGTTGTTGATATGCTCTCTCGAGTGCTCTGGTTTATACAGCACCAAAAACATAAATGTCACACAACCGGTTGGGGGTGAAGATTCAGTAATCAGCAGCTAATAGGAGGTTAACAGCTTGATATACACACAAGGAAGCCTTTCTTCCATCTGTGCTTACATTACTCATCAAAGGAAACACTGACAGCGGCAACACGGTGGGAGCCAAACAAAAGGGGAAAAGAAACAACTATGTGTCTACTTCATGTTCGTCCACTGACACAATCAGAGATGATATGAGGTCAGTGGAATAATCTCTCCTACTTTTATCTACAGTGAGCTGGTGACAGGAATCAATAGTAAGATGTAGGATTTCACTACAGTGGGTATAACTATAACTTTATTTCTACAGGTAACTTTAGTGCTTCCTGATTTGCCATCATCTCAAATTAACCCGCTCAGGCTCAAATTAAACTTTTTGTTGCTAATGCACAACCAAGTCCTGCAGTGGTACTTCTGAGTAAAAAAACCTCATAAAATATGTATGTGGGGTAATCAGGTTGTTAGTTTTTAACTGTTGCAAATCGGCAACGCCTGCCTCGAGAGGGTTGAGCCCAGCTGGGTGGCTGTAGGAGTGTCAGCACCATGGGAAAAATGTGGAAGGTCAGATAATTGTCCTATTTATGTTTTAGCCAAGTGACCGAGAATTTCTGCGTGTGTCCTAAATCAGCTCCGACAAACAGAAACAGTCCAGAAGGGTCCCGCTAGGCTCCGTCACACTAAACTAAACAAGAAGGTGGACTTGATGGTCTGCAGATAACGCTACACTTTTTAAGCAAAGGACAGAGGGAATAGGTGGGAATCCAGATAAAATGGATCTTCCAGGGTTAAACTATGATTAAAAGGCCAGAAGTGGTCAGACCATTCATCTTCTTTGACTTCCTTTCAGCTGGCTTGGAATACCAGAAGGTTTATTGAGCCTTGTTCCCAGATGACAAAAATATGTTTGGGTCCAGAAAAGACAAAACGGCTTATTTGATGTCAGGCATATAAATGTGTTATAAATGCTAAGGGTCTGACCAAAAACAACAACAGGCAGACAACAAGAAATATACAAGACTTCTGCCTCATGTTTGGATGCAGCTGTAAATCATAAATTGTCCTTAAAAATTCCTGGTGAAGGACTGAAATCACGCTGACCAGACAGGAAACCAAATGCTGAACAGCATGTCTTTTAATTTGGGAGCTTCTTCTTCAGATAGGTGTGGTTTCTGTGCGTGGAAGACCTACCGAGTCAGCTCCTCCAAGAGCTGCGTGTGGTCAGGAGGGAAGAACTTCACCACAAAACGAAGGATGGTGTTTTTAGGCCCTGGAGGAGGGAAATAACGGGATGTGGTTAGGAAGAACGAGACAGAGTGGAGAGATGCAGAAAGGCTGCAGAGGAAATATCCGTTTACTACTATTAGTGGGAGTGTCTAATGTCTGAGTTAAGAAGAGTTTGGATTTGTGTTTTAGTTTGAAGCACAGAGGCGTTTGAAGGATGAAAGACGGGATGGGATCTGAGAGTGACTTACGTCTGATCTGCTTCAGTGTCGGCTTCAAAAGATCCAGCCACACCTGCGGGCATCAGGGAACAGCTTTACTTTCATTAGTGCCTTAAAGACGGATACCTGATTTTCATCTCTAGCTACAAAAATGATTCATTTTCAACTAATGTGCATGTTTGTTCCAGCTGTGAGAAAAGAGATCATTTCACTGGAAATATTAAAGACTTTAGTGAAACCTGAGGTCCTACGTGTAGCAGACACCACCTGATAATTACTAACCTTTAAAACTCCTGTATCTATTTATTTTATCTCATTTATTTTCCTTCAAATGGTTCAGTTCATGGGTCCACAGTTCATAATAATTCCCAAATCTGCTGGACACTTACTAAAAAGAGAGCTATTTTCAGCTATAATTTGTTAATAGAAGGAAAAGCAGAATTTCTTTCAAAGAAAATACGTTAAAACTATTATATCAATTAAAATAACATATATTCATTCTTCTCCTGTTTAAAAAAAGCACTGCACATTTGCTTTGGACATTTTTTAATGTGCATTTACTAAATGACTGGTCCATGCTCATGCTACAGTAATGTTTGGTCTCTGACTTTAGTCCACTGTTAGGTGGCTGCCAGGCAACATGACATGTCATCATATATCATACATAATTCAAGGTTTGTGGAAATAATTGAGATGTTGCTGAAATGATATGATGCTTTTGCAAGGCACATACTCCTGCAGAAATGCTACAAATGCACAAACTTAGCAAAACATTGTCACCAAAGCATTTTTGGGGGATATAACTTACATATCACTGTTGTGAAATTAAAATAATGTGATGCTTATCCAAGGTGTTACGGTGCTACAAACGGGTCATCTTGACCTGATCATAGGTGGTTACCAGGCAACAAGATTACGTTATTATGTAATGATATAGATAAGAACTTTCAGGGGTCTAAGATGTACCTGTGTGCCAGTTTTGGCTGCTCAACTCCCGATGGTGTAGGAGGAGCTCACAGATACTGGGTGAAACCAGTCTTTTATATTTCTATAACAAATGCCAAGAGAAAGGAAAGTGAAAATACCCAAAAAAGTCCTTATTTGGGGTTTAGCAGTAGCTGAAGCTCAGAACTGTATTAGCACAAACGATACCGTTGAATATGATGGCAGTGTTATGATGGCTACGTTGTAAGCAGATTCAGTGTGAATGTCTTTGATATATAGCGATGTTTCAATGCGGGCGATCTGCTTGACGGACAGCCTCATTTGTTATGTGCATGTGGGTCTGCTTTCTGAGTATTTGTCTTGACAAAGTTGTAATCATTTCTTCAGCATTACATCATTTGTTCCACTGATCCACTTCAAAACAACAGCTCTCATGCCCGAGGCACTGGTAAGCACAGCGACTGCCTGTGTTTAGATACATTAAAGAGCTTGTGTTCATGTGTTTCGACAGAATGGATCAGTCCATCTCTGAGTTACAGACTTACTGTTGTCTTGCAGCAAAATTCTTCTTTACAAGTTTTTTAAATTTATTAATTGCATTAATAGAAAGTGAAGTAAACAAAAGGATTAAAACTATAGACAGCCCCAGTAACATACAGCAAGTCTACAAAACACTATACAGCGAGCTGCTGCTTTTTGGAGCATAGAAAACCTAAATCCAGGCTCATTTATATCTGAAACACTTCTCACACAAGAGTGGTTACAGAAAAAGAAAAATATTTTATTTATTTGTGAAGTTTCTCTCCCCTGTCCTCAGCCTACCTCCACACACACACACACACACACACACACACACACACACACACACACACACACACACACACACACACACACACACACACACACACACGCCAGTGTGATAAAGCTTTCCCAAGTGTTTGTTAACATAAAAATGAAGAGCATGACTTTCTTCCACATTTGTCTTTGACAAACCAAAGAGCGCCAAGGGGGAAACACAGAATGCGAAGTTTGTTGCAGAGTTTCCCTAAGGCACCTCAAACACCTCTATTATATGACTGAGCACAACCTCAACCACACACGCTGTGTACCCATGTGATTAAAGCTAAAGTTAGCTTGTGGCAAGTGAGAAGGAAGTTTTAATTTGAGACATTTTCCTAGTTAGCATAGATAAAAAATGGTTTTAAACAACAGAAATGAGCAAAAGTACTTAAAGGTACTCCATGGTGCAATATGTGTGCATCTTACTGTCATCTTCCGCTGGTCCTGGTACTCCAGTCCAAAATAGTCTCCCTCAACCAGGTTGAGATGGGCACAAACCAGGTCAAACAGCACTTTGCCTGGTGAACGTTGCTAGAAGAGAGAAAAAAAAAAAGATTCAAATAAAGGAAACTGAAGAACACAGCTGGCCAGAGGAGGAAAGTCAGGTGCATACATCAGGCGAGTGCTGATAATGGAATTGATTTTTCAACTTTAAAGTGCCTTAATATCAGAAGTCTCCACATTTATCTTTTATCTTTCAATAGAATATCTCGAAAGATTGTGAGTGGTTCCAGTTTTCTAAAACTTCTCATCTCACCAACAAACAGCCGACCTGATGTGAAGCCTCAGGCTGATGTCTAATGAACAGTTTGAGGTCGGAGATTAGCTGGAAGCATTGAGAAATAAGAAAAATGCCTCAGGAGAAGTGTGCAAGTGAGTAGCAACACAACACCATCAGCTTTGCTCTGTTTAATGATGAACTGGCAGAGGAGGGAAAGCACTGTTCAATTAGTTTACTTCATCAGTAGTACAAGCCTCATGAATCTGAGATTCACTGGATTCCACCAAAAAACATGAGAGCCAAACGTGAGGCTAAAATAGTCAGGCACAGAAACCCAAAATTAGCCCAGAATCATTTTCTCTATGCAGTTCACTACCCTGCCATTCTGCATAGCTGTTGAAAAGTTACAGCGTACTATTATGCATTCTTAAGTTGCTCTAGTTAGGTTAATATGCAGTTAGAAAGGCACACATTCCTTACTTTGACAGGCACACACACAACCAATGACACATATTCATCTAAATCATGAGAACTGCACTTTAAGTCAACACTTAATGCTTCACTAGGAGACAAAACATAGAGCGTGGATGCTCTTAAAATCGGGAGAAGGTAGTGGGTATGCGTGTGTGTGTGTGTGTGTGTGTGTGTGTGTGTGTGTGTGTGTGTGTGTGTGTGTGTGCGTGCGTGTGTGTGTGATGTCCATTTCTCTCTGCAATGATGGTTTGATCATTTTCCTACACCAGCAACAAATATTCCCAAGCAAATTAAAAGATAAGAAAAAAAAAAGGGAAGGACGAGAAGAAAAATCCAAAGTAAAAGAGCAAAATTGAAAAATGGGCTCAAAATTTACACCCAACACACTTTCAAAGTTTACTTAATTTCCTTCCATTAATTCAATTCAATTCAGCCTTATTTATAGAGCAAAAAATTACAAAAAACCCCAGTCGCCTCAAGGAGCTTTATAATGTAAGGTACAGACCCTTCAATAATACAAAGAAAACCCAGACAATCAAATGACCGTCAATGAGCACTTGGACACAATGGGAAGGAAAAACTCTCTTTTCACAGGAAGAAACCTCCAGCAGAACCAGGCTCCGGGAGAGGCGGGGCCATCTGCCACGACCATTATTAAGTGCTGAGCGCCTACATCATTTTGCAGTTAAAACATCATCCTGCAGCAACAACATCACAGTTTGTGGAGGAATTTCTATTTTTCTGTTTCAAATCTTTGAGATTCTGTCTTGTTAATGTGAGTTAATTTGTTGCAACAGTTTGACCACTAAATAAACAGTTATTTGCTGTATTATTGCAAACAGATTGAAAGATATTTCCAACTGAACCCAATTCAAGTGCAAACTGATTTCAAACTGACTCCATCTTTTTGCTGTTTTTCTACCAACTCGATGAACCAAAGTAGCTTTGAGGAAGGCAACTGCCTGAGCGATCGCAGACCTGATCCACATCTTGAACACAATCACAGTAATTTTGGCCTCCAACTACTGTTCTCTAGTGTTACCATAGCATAATGCATCAGACTGATCTAAATATGGTAGATGTACATTTTACAATTTGCAGACTTGTATCCAAAAGAGTCACGCCTATAAAATTTAAACTCTGATTCCAATTTGGCTTTGACCTCGTATTACACATGTGCTGCTCTCTGTAGGACACTCAAAACACTTGTAAACTCATCTTCTACCAGGACATTTAAGCATTTACACATGACTTCCTTCTAAATACTGAATTGCGGGCGAGTGGGGGCTGAGTAATTAATACAATTTAGTTTGTTATGATTTTTGCTTCCAGCAATAACGGAAACAAGATAATACAGCTAAAAGGATGACTCTGCTGCATTCATTCAGTGGTTATGCAATGTTTTGTTTCAGCAGTGCACTTTTGTCCCTCTTTGAAAGCTGAAACTTCTTCACCGTTTAGTTCAGACTGAGCCAAGACATTCTGGGGAAAAAACAAAGCCTTTGATGAGCAGATTTATTTAAGGGCCCTAAAGCTCTAATCATTGTAGGTGAACCAGTGGAAACCCTAGTCGTGCTCCCTGTGGCTCCTGTGGAGGTCATGTGAGGAAAGTGAGCCTGCTGCCACCTGGGCCTCCATCTGTGCCCTGCAGGTGCACTTGCAAGGTAAGCTTCAAGGTCAAAAACACTCCACCACCCATCTACATATTTGGTTTTTGATTGGTTGGAGTTTGGTCTAAAATTAAAATTTAGTGGTGGTATAAGGCACTTCAATAACAGAATGTTTCTAAAGTTGACTAATGATTAATCATCTAAAAATGAGCATGACCTCAATAATAAACAAAATAATCAGGATTAACATTTCTGGCACAATCAGTTTGTTGTGGTGGTGTTTTTAACCATTTAAATGCTTTTATTTATGTCAAGCATTTTTTTTCTTAGTGTTGTACTCTTTGGACCTCTGTACAGATAATGTGCGCTTACAAGGAGGACAGAGTATTAGAAGTAATAATCTTCCTGACACAGCAGAGGCTTTGTACTTTAAAAGTACATATAAACACATATATTATGCTGTAGGTGGAAAGGAAAATATAGAGGAGGAGTCAGAGCTCTGAAGGTCAATATGAGAGCCAAGTCTGTCAACATCTGGCTACCGCATGTGTCCGACCAGTCTGTGGGGACACACCCACATACTGTAGTTACACCGAACATGTCGGTTCCAGACATGGACACAGTCTGCTGCTAGATATTGAGGACTCGTAGTGAATGTATGTATGTTTTCACAGAGAGAGTGACAGATGTCACAGCTCATGGATTTCTGGAGTTTGGACAGGATTCAGGCATGTTCAATGGTAATCTTGGTTTTAAAGGGGGGGGGGGTAGGAGGTGGACAAGTCTGGAGAGAAAAATCCACCCTCCTCTTTCTTTCTTCTCAACATGTAGCCAGATATATGTTTCTGTTCTTCACTCCTATGATTGATCTTAACCACTCAGCGCTGCCTGTTTGGTTTGTCTGCAGCAGCATTTGTGAAACAGCTATTTGCTTTTAATTTGACCATTTTCTCTTTTTTCTCTTGTGTTATTTTCTCTAATGCGCTCCATTAACTAAAAACATCCATGGAATCTCCTGCACAAAATTTTAAAAATATGGGGTCCAGTTTTCTGCAGTGCAGAGCAATGTTGGGTTTGGAGGAGACGCAGGAGTTTTATTATGTGATCCAAGAAACACTGAGCACAGTGAACCACATACTGGTAAGTATGGAGTTGGAGATTTAGACTTAACCAAGGGTTTTGAACCTTTTGAAACAGGGTGCAGCCTCTCCTCTTAGGGCAAAACTATCCAAGTGAAATCAAGACTAAATTCCAAGTATGTTTTGGAAAGAAGCAATTTCCTCCAATATCAGCAAACTCCTCTCCAATAACTACTGTAAGCCAGTGTACATGCACTGTAATACAACACACTGGAATGCAGATGGGAATGTCAGTGATCGAGCAGAGGTGAAATGCGTATATATCAATACCAGTTATAATAACAGGGCTCACATGTCTCTTCTTACATATCTTCAGTTTCAACAAAGCAGCGAGTTTCATTAACCAGTTTGTATTCTGTTTTCTGTCAAAACAGTTAGCCGGCAGTTAGCCGGCACTCAAAAGAAATCCCCAATGTAACTTAAACGGTAAAAAAAAAAGAGGAGCTGGAATTAAAAGGTGATCGCTAAAGCGCTGGGAATCGAGGAAAACAGGATGCCAAACCCGATAGGCGCGGTCAGACTCAGCTCTTTATGGGCACTGAAGCAAACCTCTAAAAACAACATGCAGTAGCAGGCAAACTTCACTAAACCTGGTCCACAGAGTACTGAAAGAAGCCGGTTTCAGACTTCAAAGTTGTATGCAGAAGGGGGGAACGTTGAGAGCTCTGTTAAATCCAGTTCCAAGGTTATCAAGAATTTCTTGTCTTGTTTACTGTAGATTTTCATGGTGTTTCACTTTCATTCACTTGTTTCAGATGTAGGAAGCAAAAGTGGAAAGTGGGATAAAGCAAAACAAAACTCTGAGGGAATCAACTGTCAGTGTGAAGCCTGACAAAGGCACTGCTGCATTTTCATGAGATCAAATGGTTTTTAAAAGACGAATATAGCCACTGATTTGATGATTGCAGCCATCTTGGCCTTTCTGAAACTGGATGTGACCACCATATTTGTACACAAGGGGAGTTTCAAAGTTTGCAAAACTAGCCAACTTTGATAACAAGGTGCATCTGTACTTCACTGTGTTTATGTTTCTCATGTGACTCAAGAGTTTTTCGCCACATTGAACGTAGCACCACCACCGGTTGCTATGGAAAAATTGTATAAAAAGTGTATTCCCTGACTTGTCGGTAGTGACTCTTGGAGGTGGTTTCTGGCCATCGCTGGGTCAAACAGATTTCAAAGAAGGTGCTGCACCAAAATTCTTTTAATTATCACTATGGTTGCTAGAGGATTGTCACAGTTGCCTACAGTTTATCATGTTTCATGTCTTTTGAAAAAAAATTGGCTACAGAGCAGAGGTATAACTTTGAAGGCAACCCCAGCTCAGAAAGCTGTTTGGAGACAAGTCCGTCACTAGGATTCAAATTATGACCACAGCAATACTCTAACAACCAAAGCGACCACAAGGAGGTTTTTGCCAACTGGCTGGTGAATTTTCTCAAGTGATGGGGGGTTCCCAGCAGGTCTGTAGGCCTGTGTGACGGAGGCTTTGGCAATCATTTTCCTTACAGTTGCCATCGGCCTCGTGGAACCACTCACAGCAGGTTGGAACATTAATTTTTCCCTCATTTAGGTGGTTGCCAGTTACTGGAGCCTTATTCAAGCAATCCTCCCCTGTCCCCATGATTGTTACATGTCCAAAATGGTGTATAGGTTATAGACATGTGGTTAATGGTCACATGTCTACAAAACCTCAATATTAAATTGGATGTTAATTTTGGCTAGCAAACCGAAACACACTTAAAACAATATAAACGCATCCACAGAGAAACCGAACTTGGATTGGGCTTTAGTACAACTAAACACTGAACGTGACAAAAAATTATGTTAGTCAGTGTGGTTACTGTTTTACTGCATACAACTTTAACAGCCAAGTTAAAAACAAAACACAAAAACCAGAATCCCTGAGAGTCCCAATTTCTTTTGCACCAGGCTGTAAACATGTTTATTTCTGCTCTAAAGCTGAGACTAAAAATTGTAGTCCGTGAGGCTTGACTTTTCCAAGAGGTCTAAAGTGTGCTGCTTTTTTCAAGGCAAATCTTCTGTTTAAAAATAATATCCATAAATACAGGAAAAGGAGAAACTCTAGATTAAACAGTCAAAACACCATAAAAGCTTCAGCTAGTGTTAAATGATAAAGTCTAGCATTACATCCCATTTTAGTATTAAAATTTTACTCTTAGTTCTTGGAATTACTAAAATAATCCAAGTTCTCTAAAGAGGCTTCAACTCTAGAAAGTGGTACTTAAAAATTGAATAGTACAGCCAGTTCTCATGACCTCCTCTGATCTTGGCAACAGTCTCAGCAGAGGAAATGGTCATCCAGCTGAGGTCAAACATACAGCAAGAGAAGAGAAATAGGCTTTGTGTCATACAAAGCAATGTACCGAGATAGTGAGGATGATAACGACAGAGGACCTCAAGGCAAATCAAGTTCGTAGTTTGTTTCTTTTTTCTTTTATAATTTTTTTTTCTCTTTTGGTCGGGGTCTAAAAATAAGTATGTTGAAATCATCCAACTGAAGAGAGCAGACTGGCCACTGCAGAGCTCAGACTGAGATCCTTTCACTTCAAATCACAATCAGTTCATTCAGCTTCTCCCATCAATGGGGCGTTCTCTGTCTGCCAGAAACACACAAAGAAGCACATTTTTATCATACTTTATGCTGGGCTATAATTTTGCTCTGATCCATCAGACAATCAGATACACAATGATGTAAACCCAGAAATATGTGATGCATTAATGAATATAAATATCCTCCAACTCCAGACACCAAAAATCAACCTGTGGAGGCCAGTGTCATGTTGCTTAAGGATTTTTTTTTGTTTTTTTTTGTTTTTTTAAACTCAGCTCTCTTGTAGGGCCATACATCAACATGGCTTTTCTCATTTAAGATAATTAGAGGTCCAGCAGCATGCTCCACCAACCTAAGTGCCCATCCACCAGTACACTGGTGCTGGATTCTAGCTTCAAGTCTGACGGGTATCATTCAACCATGCAAGCGAAAAGAAAAAAAATGCTTAAAAAAAAATCTCAAGAAGTCATTACAATAGCTCTCTAATGTTTGCTATGCACCTTCTTGCTGTGTTAAAATGTAGCTAATGAGGGAAAAAAATTTAATTATGCGAAGCAAAAAAAAAAGAAAGTAAAAAAAAAAAAAAGAAAGAAAAAGATTTTCCATCAAGTGCGTGTCACGAGAAAAGGTCAATGAAACACAGAGGCCTGTCTGCAGCTGTGTGCCGACTGCTTCCTCTTTCTGTTTACCTTTCTTTAGATGACTCAGGCTCTTTTTTGTGCAGCAAACTACACACAAATTATAGAGCCGCCCCTTAGAAAATATAAAAAATAAAAGATGTGTGTTAGGGGGTTGCGTGTCACACCCGAGCATAAAAATATCCATTATAGTCTGCTTGCAGGATGATTGTGGTGAATCCCATTCAGTGAAGGAGTATAAACAAGGCTAGAGTCAGCAAGAAGTACCTGAAACCCAAAGGCAGGCACTTACAACTTGGTAGTTTGAACTTTAAAAAAGTTGCTTGGACTTGGAACTTATTTCTGTGTCTTTTGGATTTCCTCTGGAGTCGCTCCAGCGCTTCTCTAGTGTCCAGACTTCAGTTAGGCTCTCTGCCTATCAGGAACACTTGCCAATAAGCAGGCCTGTCTGTGCGCCTTCCAGCCAAAAAGACACCCTCACTGTAACCCAGCAAAGTCATCAGCCAGCTAAAATGCACTTCCTCTCCCACTCCCTCGCTGCATTTAAACCAAGACTCCTCTCATGCCACAAGGTCAGAGTCTGGCTAAACTGGGCTGTGGTATATCAAAGTAATTGCTCGCTTTTCTCCTATCCAGTCGTCCTTTAGCCTCTTGAGGCCAATAGCTGAGAAAACCTCTATACATTTCACCAGATTTTTTTTCTGTGCAATTTTACTCTCCTTTTATTTTTACTGTCTCTCCTTGGCTGAAGCTCTCTTTGTGTTAGAGGTTAAAAGTTAATAAGAAAGCATAAATTATTGTTCCCTGGAGCAAGTCAAAGAACAAAGAAAGGATGCAGATCACTAAATTAGCCAAGCAAACAAACAACCAAACCCCAAACAACTCAATTTAACAACTCCAGCCAGTTACCAATAACCAAGGGCTTAAAATATGACTTTAGCTAACTGTCCAATGCGTATCTCTCTGCCCGATCCTCTAAAATCTAAAGTTAGCCTTTCATTTACAATAAAGAAAGTCTATGAGACATTAAACCAGCTGATTTTATTATTTATCCTCCAGTTTTCCCTTCACTCTCTCTTTCAGCTTTTTTTTCCCCAAAATACCCTGCAACACATGGCCAAGGCAAATATTCTCACCATCTGCCATGGCGTGCTGAGGGTTTACAGAGAATCCCACAGCGCCATTGATGCAAATGACCTATGAAACCTAGGGGGGGAAAAAAAGAAAGAAACAATGTATGGACACAGGTTTTGTTTGGCTGTGATAAATTGTAATGGCTGCAGAACAACTGCTTTACTTAGAAGGTTTAAATTTACACTTGCCAAGGGAATTTATAGCATTTTATAACTCATCAGGCTTTCCGGAAATTAAAAATGAAGATTTCCCATTATCCAGGTCATAATTGCACATATGCACGAAACTAATGAAAAAGACTCAGGGCAAACTGTCATAAATTACGGGAATGTTTGAAAGTTCCTCTTCTATGTAGTCTTAGTCTGGTCTGAAGCAGTCTGACTAATGTTAACAGGGATGAAAACCAGATGGGTGAGAGTGATGATAAGAGCTTTGCAGGGGGAAAGACCAGGAAGAAAAAAAGAAAAAACAAAACAAAACACACCTCAAAGCTATTCAGTTTCTTCCTTCAGGCCCCTGCTATGAATTACCAGCAGGGATCTATCTAGCTATGTGCTTTTAAAGGTAAACGAGAAAAACTGTGCTCGTACTCGTGTGAAATTTACTCTAAAAGCAGCGTTTTTAGGGAAAAGAAAAAAATGACAGAGGGAGGGGGGGGAAAAAGGAGAAATCCCATAGAGAGTGCGAGAGAATTACCTGAACCTCAACTAACATTCCTTTCTGGCTCCGAGTACAAATACCATGCAGATATTTGAGCAATGATCTGTGTATGTTTTTTATTTTTCTTCATGGTGTTATCATGAAACTCCAAAGGCTTCGTACCAGAGCATGCTGCTCACTGCACATCAGTGGACCAAAAAGAAAGAAAGAAACAACAGAGAACAGAGATCGAGTTACAGCAACATGCAGCACAGCACATGCACAGAAATTACTCCAATGCTCAAGGGAAGTTTGAATCCAAAAGTGTTTATTTGCACACTGTCTTTCTCTACCAGTATGCATGCCAGCATTTTGTCCAACCCATCCCCCGACCAGCTATTGGGACCATTACAAATGAGACTGGGTTTGTTCCCCAAGGCTCCAGATAATGTAATGTTTAGTGGCCTGTGCACATTTTGGGAAGGGACAAAGAATAGGGTTCCAATAATTACATAGTTACACGAGTTGTCATACTGCCCACCGCCCTTTTTGTGTCTATTTACTTCGCACAATATGCCAACATATTGGGTATTCTTTACTACAGCTCAGAGAGTAAAAGGTGTGCGTTTATGACAAGTTACTGTCATTGATGCAGTCTGATAGTGAATAAGGCAATGGCAGGGAGGTTTTGGGAGCAACCAGCATTTGCCTGCGACAGTCAGCAACTTCCAGGAAGCACTCTCATACCAGTACATATTTTTGTTTAATGATGAGAGGTTGGTCACATAGGAAGTTCTGGGACCATCGGGAGACTTGAATCAAGAACCTGATGCTCTGAGGCTTGGTGCTCACCATTAAGCAGGAATAATAATTGAAGATGCAAGGGTGGAGGTGTAAAAGAAAGTGTTATATGCTGTGTTTTTCTAGTCTTCCTGAGCATGTCCTTCTTGCAAATTGCAAATTGAAGCACAAATTGATAAGGTGGTATGACAAGGTTGATCCAACCTTGCAAAGTGAAATGATGTAGTTCCTTGACAAAAACCACAGTTTTTTTTTTCCTACTTAGAGTTTTCTCTTATAATTTTAGCACATTCAATTTATTTTTAAGCTTAGAAATTCTGATTTTTTCCCTCAGAATGTTCCTGGAACCATAATTTCTTATTTTATCTTCAATGACACATATGTGTAATATAGTGCACAGGCTTGGTAGTCAATTTTTAACATGATGCACTAAAGCTCTTGCTACACTGCTATGCCTAAAGTAAATCTCCCTTTTAGCTACACCTGGAAGGTACTCAGTTTAATTTTTCAGTTGCATGGCAGGTATCAGCATTTAGTTTCCATATATCATATTTCAGATCCAGTTGTGCACAGTCTCTGCCCACAGCACACGATCAGTAGCTTAACCTACTGGAAAGATGTCACAGCCAGTTCTTCATCATGGCCAGAAGGGTTCCACCCACCCCCCCACACACACACACACACACACACACACACACACACACACACACACACACACACACACACACACACACGCCTGCTGATTAAACAGCATGTTGCTGAATACCTGCCTGCATTGTCACTAGTAACAATAATGCACTGCAGGAAATCAAACTGGCAACAACCCTGCTGAGGGGTTGATGAAAATGCCTACAGGGCTACTAGGAAGACATGGCTTTGTCTCTTTATGCACTATTAATATATGTGTGTGTGTGTGTGTGTGTGTGTGTGTGTGTGTGTGTGTGTGTGTGTGTGTGTGTGTGTGTGTGTGTGTGGCACTTGAGGCAGACAATTAAATTGAACAGCAGAGGGAAATAACATGCACAATGCTGTACCATTAAGAAAAAGCAATTAGTTTCTTGCGTAGTATGGCAGTTGGTTCATTTGTGTTACGCCTTGTGCAATAATGAGGTCTTTAAATCTTGCAATGGGGCTGCTTCTTAAAATCCTCCGGAGCACCACAAAGAAACTCAATGATAACATAGAAACAAGCTAACTAACATTACTGTGTTTTTATTCAAAGAGTCCCACAGTCATAACACAATTTAACTGGAAAGAGCAGTTATGATACAGATATTGGCCTGGAAAATGATGCTATTTGCAAATGTGTATTAGTCAGTCCTCATACACTCCAATTGTAGAGCGGAAGTAAGCAGGTTTACAGCCTGTGTCCCTCATACAAGAAATTTGATATAACTAGCTTGTTATATGAGTGGTTGTGGCGAAGTGAATAGACTTCTCGACCATGTTTGTGTTGTTATGCAAAGTGTTCTAACAGACAACCCAAGAAGCACAAACTTATTTTTTTGGTAAATGTAAATCAGTCAATGGAAATTAGCACTTCTGTGTCTGAGGGTATTGTTCTCAGAGTGAAATGGGCAGAGTCCACTACTGGGTTGAGAACGACTTGCTGCCCCCAGTGGAGGAGTTTAAGTATGTTGCTGTCTAGTTCACATGTGAGGGGAGGGTGAAACACCTGTAGTAATGCGGACATTTTTCCCCACAACATACCAGAACATTGAGTTGAGTGTAAAAGTAAACATGTTGATTTACTAGTTGGTCTACTTTGCTACCATCTGCTGTGGCTACCAGCTCAGTCATTTGGGAGGGGCTCAGAGTAAAGCTGCTGGTCCGCTACACTGAAAGGAGCTAATGGAGGCTTTATGATATTTTAGCAAAGAAACTCAGAGATATACAGATATACAAAGGGGAGATGTTGCAACTGTTTGAAAACTTTGTGGAGAAAAAAAAAAAAAACAACCCAAAAAACCCCACTTTTGACCTCCTACGTGAGGCGTTTCAGACTGGGAGGAGGCCCTGGGGTAGACTGAAGAATAGCTGGAGAGATCAAATCTTTTGCCTGGCTTGGGAACACTTCAGTCATCCCAGAAGTGGTGGATGAGGTGGATGGGTAGAGGCAGGTCTGAACGTCTCTTCTTAGGTTGTTTTTCTTATGATCTGGACCCAGATAGGTGGCAAAAAAAAAAAAAAAAAAAAAAGTTGCGTGGATGGAATTTTATGCCATTTATCTGTGACGTCTGTGGGTGTACATTGCTAACCAAGCTAGCTTATATTACCAGAGAAATTTACATTCCACATACCAGTCCTAAATATGGTCACTTTCTAGCTCCGAAAACCCCACGTGGAAATAATCAAGACACAAGACTTCACAACAATAGATGATGGTGAATATGTCCATGTTGTGAAACAGAAAACAAAAACAAAAAAAAAAACAAAAAACCAGACCATAATCTGGGGTAGACCTCACAGGATAAAAACACTTATTGCTGAGGAATCTGCCCAACCTTTCAATCTATGGATCTACTGCTAAAAGAACTAACTAAAATACACATTTTTGCACACTTGTAATGGTGGCCATCTTTCAGTGTGCACATAAATTAAAGCTTGAAAACAAAAGGGTACATTTTCTTCATGTTAACATCAATAGTAGCTTCAAAACTCAAAGTTTGATTACCCCAGAAGACAAAGTCAAAAAGCAAAGATGGCAAAAATAAATCAATGCTATTATTTTTTTCTCAAGGCAAAAGCATCATTACAACTGGGGTTGTTGAGCTCTCTGCAATCTTCATCCAGTGTGTGTGTGTGTGTGTGTGTGTGTGTGTGTGTGTGTGTGTGTGTGTGTGTGTGTGTATACGCTTGCATGCATATATAGCTAAAAATTTTGATTTACAAGGAATAAAAGGGTGTGGAAACCCACCAGAATAATTAACGGAGGCCTGTGGTAAATACATTTGTGCAGTGGTATGAGCATCCACACTGCAAACACTATTAAAGCAAAGCAATATTACAAAAAGTCAATGAATATAATAAAAATCCCCAAAAAGCTCACTAAATCCATTTGAAAACAAAGGGAAAAAAAGCACTTCAATCAAAAAATCCATCACAGTCAAAGCCAATGAGATGAATCGCCCAGGGATACAAAGTTTGATATTTCTGGCTACAGGCGTAAAAAAAAAAAGAGAAAAAAGCAGTGCTTTCATAATTTTGTGTTTAAATATAACAGACGTTGCACAAAACGTAGCACAAATGATGAGACTTCGACATGACAAAATGGCTTGGTTGAGAGCAGTGACAGAAAAGGCAAGCAAAGATGGCATGAGGTAAAAACCACAACTACGTATTTTACTCTCCGATCCCCACATTTCAAGCCGCATTCCTCTCAGAGTTTCTCAGAGAAAACAAACGTCTCGAAGCTCAGGGACCCAGCAGGGGAGACGCAATTGAATTCCTCAGAGGCTTCTGGAAAACGTCCCAACAGAGACGAGGAGGGTGCAAGGAAAGAGATTAAGCAACCCTTCACAACACTTTAAGACATCCCAGTCCCCACGCACGCACGCACGCACGCACGCACGCACACGCACACGCACACGCACACGCACACGCACACACACACACACACACACACAATAACGTCCAAGGACTCAGGACTGGAAGTTACAGGGTTTGGTCCAGGTCTGTGACAGAGATTGAGAGAGGCAGGTTTGTGGCCTTAGAAAGGTATAATGAGGGAGCCATGGTTAACACTTAGCAAGGGGGGAGAAGTCTCATTTAGGATATTGAAGCTGACACTGAAGAGTTTTAGCTCCAGGCTAAACTCTCGGCATGCCAGAATGTAATACTGAGGAATCACTTAGCTCCAGCACACATTTCACTCTGCAAACAGAGAAGTTATCTGTAAAAAACACTGTGAGTCGGTTTTAGCCAGAGGTGTGGACTCGAGTCACATGACTTGGACTCGAGTCAGACTCGAGTCATTAATTTTATGACTTTAGACTTGACTTGAAAAAATGTTCTAAGACTTGTGACTTGACTTGGACTTTTACACCAATGACTTGGGACTTGAATTGGACTTGAACCGGTTTACTTGAAAAGACTTGATATTTTACCCCAAATATAAAATTTAACATGCATATTATATAGAGATTGAAAATGTGACGTCATTCACGGGTAGAACCGCAAAGGATTCTGGGAACTCGTGGCAAGCGGTACTAGCGCACGCAGGCTTTCAATTAAAATCAGTCACACAGCGATAAAAAGAAACACAAAAATGTCAAGAAGCTGTTGTATTATTAACTGCAATAGCCGGTCGCATGACAGCCACGGGAAGCCGACGGGTAAAGAGATCGTTTTTTTAATCGGATTATGTCGTTGAAGAGAAATTGTTCGAGCCATGTTTCCAAAGTAACAAAGACGCAACGGATGGCCTGGATTGCAGCCATTCAAAGACCAAATATAACGTCCCAGAACACTCCAGCTCACAGGTTAGTCTGCTCCAAGCATTTACACGAAGGTCAGTGTTTTTTAGTAGTTAATACGTCATTTTCATAACATAATTGGTGATATAGGTTACAAGCAAGTCTGGCGCTGAACAGAAATTGTCGCGCTATGCTCCTTTATTTATTGTGCATAAATAGTGAATTGTCCTGACACAATATTGTGTTTCGCTTCTGTTATTATGGTACATTGACAAAAACATATGCTTTTATTCACAGGATAAAACAGTTGTTTTGTATCACTAATTGCCCAGTACGATTACAGCATACAGTATTATTGTCACTGCTACATTTCTGTGATGCTACCAGAAATTATTTCCACTACTAATTAATTACCGTTGAGCTCAAAGGTCCTATTAATAAACGGTTAATGAATGTGTATTTATGACGACAATTTGTGAGACTGGTAAACTTATGATACGTACGATGGTCTTTCGTTCTACACGGTGCGTTTCAAGGTCCTGTACCCATCCGTCGGTAAACTGTACCTGGGCTTGTTGCAGTGACCGGAAGTTACTAAACTTCATGAGTGTGTGCACTCACTCCAAGAACCGTATGATTATAAATATGCATATAAATATGCTACGATGAGATAGCTGACTTCATCTAACTAGCAAATGTTGTCCAGGCTACGTTGGTGATGCAGTTTTTTTTAATATGTATGATATTTTTGTCATGCGATTTTAAAGCCGGTCCTACAACCGCATCCAAGAATAACATGCAGCTTATCTCAGAACTGTCGGTGAAAATTATTCTTGGAGCTAGGTTTAATTGAGCTGCATTTTAAAGAGGTGCAATTTCACAATTTGTGTATATTTTCTAAGTTCACTTTTGTCATGTGTTGAGAAAAACACAGATTAAAAAATTACATGGTCTAATATTTACATTTAGCATAACTGCAACATTATTTTTTCTTTTTTTTTTTTTTTAAAGACTCGAAAGGACTTGAAATTCAAAGTTTCAGACTTTTGACTTGACTCGGACTTTTACACCAGTGACTTGAGACTCGACTCTGACTTGCCTGACATTACTTGAGACTTGACTTGAGACTTGAGGATAAAGACTTGAGACTTACTTGAGACTTGCAAAACAATGACTTGGTCCCACCTCTGGTTTTAGCTCCCTTATTATGGACAACTGGCCACAAGATCTGCTTTCTGGGGTCTTGTTTTATTCTCTGAAATACAGAACCTCCTTCCCCAACACAATCTACTTTACTGGTGACTTTTTAATGACCTACACCAAGGGGACACCTCAACTCAAGTTAACTATTCCCCTCAATCATTGAGTGATGATTTACAGCAGCATAGACAGCCAGAACAAGAAGCCCCATAGTCTAATAAGTCTACACATATAAACCTGTCTAGCTTGTTCAGTTCAGTTACATCTGACTTTTTTTACTTGTGCTTCATCATGTGAGGTTGTATTTTTCCTGTGTTCGGAAAAACAGGACTGGTGGCTGATCCTTTTTGCTAAAGCATATAGTTAGGGCTGGACCAGGTGACCCTGAATCCTCCCTTAGTTATGCTGCAATAGACGTAGGCTGCCAGGGATTCCCATGATGCATTGAGTTTTTCCTTTCCAGTCACCTTTCTCACTCACTATGTATTAACAGACCTCTCTGCATTGAATCATATCTGTTATTAACCTCTGTCTCTCTTCCACAGCATGTCTTTTATCCTGTCTTCCTTCTCTCACCCCAACCGGTCGCAGCAGATGGCCCCGCCCCTCCCTGAGCCTGGTTCTGCCGGAGGTTTCTTCCTGTTAAAAGGGAGTTTTTCCTTCCCACTGTCGCCAAAGTGCTTGCTCATAGGGTGTCATATGATTGTTGGGTTTTTCTCTGTATCTATGAAGCGCCTTGAGGCGACTTATGTTGTGATTTGGCGCTATATAAATAAAATTGAATTGAATTGATTAAATCAGACCCTGAAGCAAACTCCTGTGTCCAACAACAACACGTGTCACCCTTAACACCTTCTAGAATCTCATCCAGAGTCATTTTTCCAAATAAAACAAAAGGTCCACAAATCGGTTTTGGCATCCCTCCAGTCAGCCAGCTGCTGGCAATAATCCTACCAGTGTTTTCTTTTTCTAGCAGCTGGTGTTACCATGCCAAACTGGAGCTACTTTTTACAGCATCAAAAATGCCACAACCCCCGTCAAATACAGGATATAATTCATCTCCCATTTTGCAACATAAAATGACCAGACGAACTTGTAAAAACAGCAGTGAAAACTTCACCACAAGCCCACCTCAGTGGCCACTGCTCCAAACAATCCAGGAAAACTACTAAATTGGTGGTTTTGTACAGCAATGAAGCAGGGGGGTGCAGTGATTACCCTAAATGGGGCCCAGCTCTTCCATCACTGGCTTTAGTAGTGCATCACGGGGGGACTTCATTTACTCCAATTACCAAAAAAAAAAAAGGGGATATCGTTTGCAGCCAAGCAGTGCACGAAAGTGTTTGCTCATTCAGAGGCTGTCGGCGTAACGCGAAAGGCTTCTGTGGGAGACGGATGTGGGCCTGTATTCATCTTTCTCTCTCCCAGTGCTGCAGTCTCTCACAGTGAGTGCAGCACCACGTCTCCTTTCCGTCCCCCAGTGGGGCCCTTTTTAATTCCCTTCTACCCCCATCCCGCTGCCTTTCAGAAACAAGCTCTCAGTGATCGTCTCTGCACCAGAAAGAGTCTATACTGTAGAATAGTATACTCACACACTCGTTTCCTCCTTCATTGCTCAAGGGCAGCTTCGTCTGTGGGCCTCTCTTTGAACTCAGCAGTTTTAAATGCTTCCACGTGGCTCCACGTGCACAAGCCCACCTTAATAGCAACATAACACAATGCATGGTTCTACCAAAGCTACTTGCTCAAGTCGGAAGCTGAATGTCTGGAAAGCAGAGGGAGAATTGTCGACATACAATCTTATCACCTTCTTACATCTGTAAAAAGATGAATCATCACCGATCCTCTCTCTGCATTTGCTCTCCTAGCTGGTTAAACACTGGGGACAGCTAAAGAAAGAAAGAAGAAGCTGAAAGGAAAGTCAGTCCACAGTCAGAAGTCCCTTTTTGAGATCTCTGACCACAGGAATGAGACAGTGAATGCCAGCCATTACATAATACAGCACAGTTCCTCGGTTGGAGACTCATGCTAGCATGCTGCATCCATATTTTCCCCCAGCTTGGGTCACTTCATGTGGATTGCAGAAAAGACTCATGCATTTGTATTAGATTCACACTTTATATGTATCCTAACCTTCTGCTAAGCCCTGCTTTGGTTAGCTTTTTAGGTGCACATAAGTGGTCCGCAGGTGCTTATTATGATTAAGTGTAAACCATTTTCTAAATAACTTGAGTGAAGATCATATGAGCCATTTTCTGCTACAATTAGCCATAGACCATCAGAGCACTGGATGTAGAAAAAAAAGTCATGGCATGCTAATATTTCAAGACAGCAATAGTTTACCTCCTTAAAAATGAGCACCTGGTAAAAAAATTTAATTAAAAATATATTACAAATTAACCTAAATTACAAAAAGAATGTGAAGGAACTCTTGTTGTAGATGTCTATGTATTTGGTTGATTAATTTAGAATCACTGTGCTGGTACATGACCCAGTTTGGGCCAATTTTTAGGTGTTGGACTAATGGCCTCACATTTGCTTCTAGAATACTTTAGTATACAGAGGAGTTCATGGTCAACTTAATGGCTGCAAGGTGCCCAGTGTCTGTCATTGCCAAACAAGCCCAAATCATCACCCCTTCACCACCGCACATCCTGTCATGTTCTTTGTGGAGAGAAAAGGCTTTCTCTTGGTAACACTTCCAAACAAGACATACTTTTTCACTTGATTTCTAACTGTGCTGTAATGAAATTTAACATGCTATCCGGGGCTTACACAGTCTCAGAACTTACCATGCTGTCAAGCTGACATCTGCCTTTATCCTCTTAAAACAACACTTGGTACCTCGAGATGGGATTGTGAGTCATGGCAGTGTCAGCTCAATATGAGAAGAAGTACTGCCCAGGGATATTTTACTTGTGTGCACTCTTTGATTCTGCTTGATTTCTTCTTATCAAACAAGATGAAACAAGCCTGCAGGCTACAGGTTTCTTTTTTAGACTCCCTCTCTTGCCACACCTTCACATTTTGATGATGGAGGCCATGCTGGCACACCTTATCAGGCATGTTAGATAGCTAATGATATTGCAGGCAAGTACCATTTGAGACAGTATTGACATAGATATGTGTACATCATGATGCAAGTTGCTTCAGTAGCTTTCACAGGCACTACCACAACATCTTTCATATTGCCCCGTCAAAATCTGATTGCATTTATTTCAGTTTTTGGAAACTAGACGATGCAGAGAAAGAGTGCAGTCGATGGTCAATTTCAGGGCTACACATCACACATAATGCTAATCCATGTACCACTGTGGTCATGATATTATTTAATCAAATTCATTTCTTGCTCCCATCTGTGCCATAGTCATTAAAAGGAGGATATCACAACCCCAAATCTAATCAAAAATTTACTTTTATTATTTTACTGTCAATCTTAGGCGACTGAACCACAGGGTGGGTGGTAGCATGCACACGTGCGCATATGCCCGTGAAGTCAAATAGTAAGTCCATAAAACATGGTTTAGGGTGGCCCAGGAAACCAGTATCATTATAGATTTAATATGTTACAATGGTAGATTAGGCAAGGACTAGCGACACACACACACATGCGCGCACACACCCACGCACACGTTTCTGTCTATAATGACGAATGAGACCTGCCACAGGTACAGTTATTTCTGTAAGTGCTCCAAAAAAGCCAGAAAGAAAGAGATTATTGAGAAGAGAAGAGAAGAGAAGAGAAGAGAAGAGAAGAGAAGAGAAGAGAAGAGAAGAGAAGAACCGTCTTTAACCATTACCTTACTTTGGTTTCACCTACACATTTAAACTACTGCCAGAAGATCTGCCAACTTTAAAAGACATAAAGACACATGAGTAGAGTTTGGCTCCAAATTCTAAAACCCATTTTCTCATCTCTTATCACTCTCTCCCTCTAAATGAATTTTAGCAGGGTTAAAATGTGCTTTGGGGTAAAACAGTGCAGAAGAAGACATACAGACCCACACAAATAAAAGAAAATTAAATTAAAAATGAAATAAAAAGAAAATTAAAAAAAACCATGCCGCTGGGCAACCCAGAGTTTAAAAATATCTGGCACTGCACAATATTTTAACTGTCTGGTTCTCTGAATAGTAATGCACTAAAGGAAGGCTACATTAAAACTAATTTCCTCTTCTTAGGGCCAAATAGCCAAGGTCTGCGTGCTGGAAGTGCAACAATGAGGCAGTCATTCCTGTTATTGAGGAGGGAAGAACCACAATCAATCCACAAAGATGTTCTTAGCTGAGTAGCAAGGTCAGGATTTTTAAGGTTTTTGGCCACATGATACCAAAGCAGTGTCCTTAAAGTGGACCTGTTACAGTAGTGGAATGTCATTTTAAGATCAGGAAATGCAACAATAATTCCTGTGGGTCTAAAGCTCAGGCCTCAGACTGCTCTAAACACTTGGTAACAGGCAGTTTTTTCTACTCTTGTACATGTATGATGTCAAAAAAAAGAGGATATCCTTAATATGGTCAACTAAAGCACAGAAGCCCCACCCACATGCTGGTCAGTAATTCTGTTACTGACTGGCAGCCAATCAGAAGAAACTTTCTTTCAGACAGTGGATGAACTGAGGAGCTGCACCAAGGTCCAGCACAAGATGAATAAGGATCATTTAAACTGTGAATGATGCAAAATGACTCCACTAGAGTCCAATAATAAAATAATGGAGCTGGAAATCAGCATAATAGGCCCCCTTTAAAATGATTATGATACATGCATCCAAACCAGTAACAGGGAAAATTCAACTTGCCACAGTGTTACTGTCATTTTAAGTAATTTTCTTGTTCGTTCTGCCTTTTAAGATCTGTCCTTTTATACTGGTTCCTTTAACATGACTCTTTCAATTCCAAGACAGTGGACACCGACAAAACAAAGGCCATCCATTTGAAATGTCAACAGCTTAACTCTGGAGCTAAGGAGTGAGTCTGTGTGCGTTCCTGCATAATTTGGCGGGGGACTTGTAGCTCATTTATCACAGGCCTTGGGGGACTGCTAGTCTATCAAATTATGTGGTCTATTCTTCCATCATCCTAATCCTCATAACCATCCCCCCCAGAGTCCTGTATCTTTCCCCAGCTCTCTTTTTAGACAAAAAACAAACACTCACATAAGGTCAGGAGCTGACACAGATCATAAAGCCACAATCCAATCATGCAACAAAAACCTTTATAGACTGCATATTGCGACAGAGCACGTTCAAAATACTCCACCATCCTCTCATTCATGCCATCGTTAATAAAGAAACCTAAAGTCTGGTTTAATGTGGCTATACTGGAAATACTTACAGGGATTACGTTCAAGCAAGCATCATGCTAGACAAGACAATACAAGCAAACAGAAACCACTAATCAACAGGTAAAAGGGATTTTTTGCAAACTCCCTATTAAATCGTCTGAGATGGACTCAAATGGGATGTAGGAGTGAAAGCTCCAGGAGGCCACATGTGGCTCCATATGTGTAGGCCTAAACCACCTGAGGCATTAAAGGCATCATATGAGCCAATGATATTTCTTAGTGAGGGTGGGTCCACAGGGGACAGGCATAACAGAGATAGACCTCATATTTTTCAACATAATGCAGAGAGCTCAAGTGTGAAAGCACTGCAGATGTCTGGCAAATAAAGGGACCAGCTGCAGGTGCCATCATCGAGGACCCCAAGGGAGTAAGGTATGTCCAAACTGTAGCTAAATGTACAAAACAATAGGCTGAAAAAAAAAGAAAGAAAAGCATACTATATACACACAACTGTGTGTATATAGTATGGACCGGCCTAACATACCAATCAGTGGTCAGCAGTTTTCTTTAACCCAGGTTTTCTTCATACGTCTAAGTGCGGTCACATAAAAGTCACAGACTCTAAGGCAAGCCGAGAAAGGACCATCTATGTTAGAAGACCTGGTCATAAAGTGTTAGGGCTACAAACACTGAATGTGTGTGTGGATGGGTGGATGACTGGTTGTGCAAAGCGCTTTGGGGTCCTTAGGGACTAATAAAGTGCTATACAATTACAGGCCATTTAGTCTTTTAAATCTATAAGTAAATGTGCCTACTTACCACTCTGAATATGGTTTATGTCTAACGTGACAGCTGACATTAGAGCCCTTAAATGTGATTTTAAGAAAACTGGACTCAAACTGTCCCCTACTAAAAGAATATGTGGAAATCCTTTTAGCATTACTAAACAATTTTATTGATTAATACCAATAATCTGTAACTCAGGAGAAATTTTCAGGAAGAAAAAAAAAAGAAGCACCTTTTAACAGTTGGTGTTAATCTTTAACTCTGAAAATAACCTGTTCAGGTTAAGCCTGCTGTACCCGTTCCATCATCACCATACCTCACCCTCTTAATCTTCCATTACAGTGCACACCTGAGTTTCCCCGAACCTGGCTGTTTATAATGAACAGAGATATAAATTCAATCTATGCGGCTAAACTGGCCTTTGTGGGGTTTGGAAACTGGGAGGAAACTGGTACGTGAGGAAGAACAAACAGAGCATTTGTTGGGGATTATTTTGAGCTATGGATTAATAACGGTGTTCCGGTGGTCATTTCCATCAGCAGGCTGTTGTAGGTGAGACTGAAATGTGAAAAAAAGAAATGAAAATAATGTGTTTTTCAGACAACAATAGAGTCCTGTGGTGCACAGGAATGGACGGGCTGAATTTTTGTTCAAAAGAAAAGCTCATTAGTAAGATAAATGCAATGCTTCTATAGCATCCTTTAAGGTGGTAGTATACTTTAAAATTAATAAAATTTTCTCCCTCCGAAGGAAGGGAGTATGTAATCCACTATGTTTGTTTATGTGTTTGTTAGCAGTCTAGCATCCACATATCATTTTTAAATTTTGTGTGATGGTAGCTCGAGCTGTTTTAATTAGGTGAAAAATCAGGTCACACCAAATGTGAAAAATCTGTGAAAACTTTCAATTACCCACAATTTTTTTTGTATCGTCTTCAGACTTTAAAACAACTTACTAACCTTCGGGGGACATGAGTACTTAGGTTGGCTAAATACCTTGACCTTCGTTGTTAGCACCCAAGGTCAAAGCTGACCTTACTAAAAGAAAAAAGAAAAAAGGAAAAACACAAAATAACGAGTAATACACTGGTCTTATTGATTATCGTTGCTATTGCAGATTTTGGTATGTAGGTTATTTTGCTTCCCCTTAATAACGGATGCTGTGGCCTGTTGAGAATGTGAAACGGTTTTACTTGTGAGTCACACGGCAAAGTCTGTTAATGCCATGCAAGAAAACAATCAGAGGAGTAGGTCAAAAGTTTAAACCTTTGTGCATGCTTGAAATTGTCTGTGTTGAAAGCTATACTGTTAGTTTATGCTCCATTCAGCATGTATGCAAACAAAAACACAGACACACACATGCACGCACATCCTGTCTACCTTTAATTATTAACCAGCTGGGCGTGACCTCTACCACTACCTCCATCTCTGCCTCTTTTACACATTAATAATGAAGACTGAGTGTGTCTGTGCCTCTGTGTATGTGCGTGTGTGTGTGTAGCCTCAGTGGTCACTAATGCAGTGTGTGCCTACGTCATGTCATGTCATGATGTTTTATTAATGTGGTGTACACTCAAATAATATACATTTCCAAAGATCAGCTCAAAGAAAAAGGCTGATAGATATAAATAATAAAATGTTAACTATCAGTAAACAAAGTGCTGAACGCACAAGATGATCTGCCCAGTCTGTCGTGATTTCAGGAGAAGTTTTTAATGAAATTTCATCTCTTTCCCTCTGAACAGCAGAGTGCAGTTCAAAACTCTGCAAGGTCTTCTTTGGATCTAATGGATTCGACATTAGCTCTCACGGGAAATCTGAGAGACAGAGTCTGTTCATGGTCCTGAACAGACTCCAGACTGAAAGCCTGAGGATACAGCTTCATGAACACCAGAAATATCATAGGAATCACAGACAGTTGAGCATGAAAGACAGAGGCTCATATTAAGAACGTGGCTCTGATCTTAGAAATGTGTGTTTATAAAATAAAGATGTCACAGTAGTCCATTTTCAGTGGGGGGTTTTTGTTGACCCCTGCTGTACATACACTCTAAATCTTCCCCATGTCTGAAGTCCTAAATTTATTTTCCATGACAAACCAATTTATTTGTCCTGGTCTGTAGAACAAAATTCTGGGGTCGGCTTCACAAAAAGATGTGGCCTGTGGGATTAAACCAGTCTGAATTTTGTTCTTATATTACTCTAATGTGGGTTAGACTGATTAAAGCTAAACGAATTATACATCTTACAAAAAGGCTAACTCAAGCCTAAGACTGATGTTAAGGTAAGAATCAACAAAGAAGGAAAACTCAGAATTTGTGGTTTGCCAACACTGCTATGGCAAAACCACTCAGAGGGGAAGTTGTCCTTGGATGCTGCAGGAAATATAGAGCAGTGAGGTCATCATCAGCCATTCTTTCTTGCTTGCCTTGGCCGCAATAACAAGCAACAGCATCAAAACTCTGATACATATTTGCGCTTTGTTGAGATTTCATACAAACAGAAAGTTTCCTACACTGCTTACAACGTCTACTATTGCAATAAAGTGAAACATTCCTGCAACTGGTCATGTTTTTCCTCATAATTCTCTGTGCCACACAATTTGTGTAGATAGCAAGATAGTTAACGACTAAACCGCTTTGATGTAACTGGATGAATCAGGCATTTATCTTAGTGGAAGTGAAGCCAGCTAGGGAACAAAGGATCGACACAGCCAAATGCCTCGAGTCACCTTCATGTGACAGATCCCTGTTAAATGAATAATTTGTGCTCTACTGTTTTAACTGATGCAAAAAGCTACTGCTAATATTGATCAAAACATGTGCAAAGCTTCTCAATATGTGCAGCTTCAAACTGAAGAAAGTGATAGGCCCATACAGTTAGCCTTCCAATTAATAGCTAGCCAAGACCTGCTAAAAATATAATCATTATTGTGGTTCTTGTAAATGCACATTTTATGATAATCTTGAGACTGCACATTAACCAAATCCATATTTCTTCAGGAAGACTGATTATAGAGCGTGACTGCAATCAGCACAGCTGTGATGCTACTCTGCTACATGTGCTGCAGATAGTGCTTTTTATATTGTAAACATAGTACTGGAGCAACTGCCGTTTGAAGCCCAGAAAACAGACAGAAGCACTATGTCCTCTAAACACAACCTAGCTGAAACTTATCTATATGAAAACACTGCACAGGATCTATTTTCATTTAGTATGCAAAAATCAGATTTGCTTTGAGTGCAGGTTTGGCATTTCAGCCTGCAGAAGACTTGTTTAAACAGGCTGAATTAATGTGCACTCCTAACTATCCCTTGATTTTGGAGAAATATCTTCATTTCCTTGTAATTGGTCTCAAAAGTGGTTTAAAACAAAGAACAAATTCAAGAAATCAACCCCAAAAAGCTTTAGTCAACATTACAACAACACTATGGTATGTCTGCATTGTTCTTCATGTGCTAAAAAAAAAAAAAAATACTAAAATTAAATGTATTTTTAATATTTATTGCCCCTCTCCTGCAGCAGCCTGAGGTTTGCTGATAACAAGGTGGTTAATGAGCTACCCTTCTACTTTACCTCCACTGCAGTGAAAAAATGCCCAGTCAAGTGCCAATGCTAGTGAAAGCTGCAGGCTTATCTCCTGATTCACACATTCGACTGCACCTACTGCACAAATACACTGGAGGCTATTGTAACAGGAAAAAACAGATTAGGTGAGTCAGGCTCAATAGACAATGTCCCCATTATTTCACCAAATTTGTAAGAAGCACTGAAAACAACTGTCATTAATTTGGTTGGTTCACTTCCCATGTTCCATGTTTCTCTGCTCTGTTCTCGCTTCTCTCCTTCTAGTTCATCTTTTATTACATTTGGCTTTTAAAACAGCAACGAAAAATAAAAATAAATAAATAAATACATAAAAAATATTACTATTTTAGTTTCATGCTGCTGTTTTCACCCGATACTTCTGCTCTCCTGTGGTGTAAAGAGTGAAGCTGAAACAGGGTCCAGAGAGACAGACCAACTCATACGTGTGTGAGAGGCTGTGAAAGGAGTTGAGGACAGAAATAGATAGAGAAAAGAGCTCCCTGATATGAAGAGGGCTGCTGCTTTGTGGAGAACATCAGTTTGTGGAGACATCAATTTAGTAGTATTCACACACAGATGACATCCCCTCACAGACACCAGATCCCAGGCCACTGTCAAACTGTCCAATCATCCACTCAAACACATCCTGAGGCACTTTCACTCCAACAACCGCATGCATTCTTGGCCATTTCATGAGGACCAATTACAGCCCCACAGACCAGCAGCTCTGAATGTTCGAGAAGCCAGCTGAGACAGTGATTCTTTCTGGATTCTCTCTTGATTATCATCACAAAGACTCCCTAAATCTGAAGCTGAAAATACAGCAGCTGTTTTTTTTTAAAGACATGCAAATCACCAAGGAAGGCTTGAAACCAAACTCTGTGTCAGCCTGCAGCAGACATTAATTCTGAAATTCGAGGATACGCCCACCCTGAGATGACATACCACAGTACCACAGCAGCAGCAATGTGATTAAAACTGCTGTCTGTGCCGCCTCTCAAAGGACGCCTTTAAAAGAAAAAAACCCCCAAAACATTAGGAAGTCAGGGAGCACAAGTAGACGCGCATGACATACTCAAGCTAACAAGGAGATTCAAAACACATGCAAATATTTATGAAGCAGGGTGAATACTGGCTACAGTAATATACAGTTATGTATGTTTATGATGGAGTAAATGACAGAAGAGGGAGGCTTAAGGCTAAATAAAAGCAAAGAAGAAGAAAATGAAAACTTAGGAACACAGGACAAATGCAGGACTGCTTACTACATATACACATGCCATAACAGCAATCTTTTTATAAAAAGGGGAGCAGGCTTAGTGTTTAGAAAAACACAAGCTGCTGGGAAGTAGTCAAAAAAAACAGAATAAAGTCTGCCTCTGTCTGCAAAGCCAAAACAGGAGTCTGTAGGTGTGGTGTGCTCGGACAGGAAGCTGGCTTCTGTCCCACTTCCCGTGTATCACAAGGAAGTGGAGATTGAAGATAAGACTCAAGGTGGATGGAACAAAATGAACCATCTCTATGGAGCAAAAACTGGAGATGAATTCCATGGGGACTGTGGAAAAATAGTTTAATATTTTACCCTCCTTTTCTGCTTGTATCAGTTAATAAAGTGACAGTTTAGCAAGAGGGTAATAAATAAATGACAAACACATGCTTAGATGAAGAGAAAATGGAGAGAGGCTTAAGGAAACAAACCAATATCTTATCTGAACATTGAAGGCAATAATGTCACTCTGCAAATGCTTCCTTTTTGTGATGCCAAAAATCTAAAAAAAGACTATGAAAGTCATTTTGCACATTCTGAACAGAAGCACAGGTTTATTCTTTGAGGCTTTTGTGCTACCCAAGAGCAGCGATGGTTTTATAACAGGGGCGCTTTGGAAGCACATCCTCCACCAAGTACAGAGCAGCACAGACAGTTACACAGTTATCGTGAAATGCAATAGTGAAATGCCAGTGGATCGCCAACCAACAGGGCCAATACAACTGAAGTATCCCTCATCTTGATATTGAACCCAGACTTGCTCTCAAGTCATCCATCCATGAGTGAATGTTGCTTGTAGTGAAAAGTGTAAGTCCCAGTCCATTTACCAAATGAAATGAAAGCATGTAAATATTTTAAAAAGCAAAACAACAAAAACAAACAAACAAACAAACAAAAACAAATATGGAAATTTGATGGGTTAATGGAAAGAAACTAAACTCATGCACTGCTTATTTGCAATAACAACACACAAGAAGGTTCTACCAAGCTGAACACCTGTTTTACTCCCATCACAACCACTGCTGTGGATATTTTCATGGACAGTAAGATGTGTGCAAACCTCACACATCCACTCTTCACTTCCCACATGTTTATTTTAAATCCCTCTGGATCACTAAAGTATGCCTGCAATAATCCAACATTATGTTACTCACCGATATTTGGAAGACTTCCTGTGTGTCATCAAGCATCTGCACCCTCATGGAGACTTGGCGTCCTGGAGGCTGAGCAGGAGGGCGCAGACCTGGCTCTAGGGTGGACACTCCAAAGCTTTCAGGAGCACCCAGCCTCTGCCCGGCTGTGGACGACCTGTCGGCTGGTTCGACCATGATGACAGACCTTACAGTAAGAGGCTATCGAGCTGCAGGGACCTCTGTTCACGTCTAGTGGAGAAAGAAAAGAGAATTTTCTGAAAATGTGGGATTGGAGTTTGTCTCTTTGTATGCTTTGGGCCCTCACTATAAACAGTACAGTTGCATCACATCCTGTGTGTTAGTAAATCTGCATGCACAATTTCCTTAAAAGGCATCCTGATACTGCTTTTATAGGAATTCTAAATCCCTTTTGTGGGTGTCTGAAGGACTAAAAACGTCATTAGCATTTAAAGAAACACAGGCCAAACTGCATTAATGCAAACCTGAGAGATCTCTTGAATAACTGGAGGTTATTCTTGAAACATGAAAATAAAGGACCTGTGCACCTTATTTAAAAAGAAAAGAAAAGAAAAGAAAAGAAAAGAAAGGGAGTAAGAGGTTCTTTTGTGGCACTTTGCTTGGAGAGAAACTCCAAAGTTTAATTACTTCAAGAAATGTGTGAAATGTCTTCCCATATTTATCCAATCTTTGCTTTAAATTGGTCTTACCCAATGTACAAACCAAAAGACATTTAATCTGAGTTCTTTAGTGATGAGCTTTATTTATTTATTGACTATAGTGATGAAATGAGTGCATACATAGCATAAACTTCAGACAGAATCAGACAGACTTGCTCACACCTAGCTAGACACTCATGTATCCCAGCTGCAGAGCATGAAGTTGGGATTTCCTATGAGCTATTCACAGAGCTCTGTTTAAGGCCAGTTCAGACTTGAATAAAGCGTCACAAGTAGGGCAGATGAGATACGGTCTGAGAACGCACAAAGACACTCAATCTGTGCCCCTCACCCCCTTTGCTTTCATTCAATTACACAACACCCCCACCTCCATCCCACACTTGATAAACCTCAACCTCAGACAGTAAATAACCCCTCAGGACTGCTGGTGATATCACAGCTGAGGAATGTTTTAGAAGACAGTCAGGGTGGGGGGCAAAGGACGAGGGTAACACAGTGCTGCGCTGCCCTGACACACTAACACACAGGATCAATTATCCAGCGTTTCCAGCAATGCTCAGCAGACTTTGAGGTTTGTGTCTGGAGAAAAATTAAATATTAAAAAAAAAAGAGAGAGATCATGTACAGAGGCATTTCTTGTCAATAAATCATGACATCAATGTCCACTTCTAACCCAGTAGTAAACATCATTTAGAAAACACAGCTTCTTGTTCAAGGTCAACATAATTGATCATTATTATCACACAACAGATGTAGTGTGACTGTAAACTATGAGTCATCCACTAAGCTGCAGTGGAAAAAATCAAATCAAATCTGTTGTTTCCTTTTCACCAACAACTCTGCATCCGGATAAACAGTTTGTTGTAAATATTTGAGTGGTGCAGTTAGCAGGGAGACTCCACCATGGCAAACATCCACCCCAACTATGTGAGCTTCATTCACCACTTCCAATGCCGGGCCCATAATTCAAGAGCAAATACAGTGTGTCATAGGCTTGATGGGAGCTGTCCTGTTCCAAAGACTCCTATAAATGTGCCTGAAAAATACAGCTTTCCTTTGCCCAAATCTGGAGAATCAAACTGATGTATAATTTGTGGTTTTACGAGGACAGGACACTGTGGTGAAGCCACTGTGACGAGTATCTAGTTTGGGGATAAAGTACAGGTTGAGTGAATTTTTTGAGCCAGATGTCAAAATATTTAGGCAAGCAAGGTATGCAGACAAAATCCTTGAATGTTATTCACAAAAGCACAGTCATAGTTTTTGCAATAAACCACAATAAAAATGTTACAAAAAGGCACCAGCATCACAGATGTGGTTGAGAAATCCAGGTAAGTGAATCGAGTTAGTCTAACAACACCTGTTGCAGCTGTCTGTAATGGTATTATAACCCTTTTCCACTATTAAGTACTTGGCTGGACTCGATTAGCCTTTTAGGGTTTTCTATTAGGTGGTAGTACCTGGGACCAGGTCCGTTTTTAGCACCTACTTGGCCGGGGTTCCAAGCGATCTGAAATGCTCTAAAAATATGATGTCAACAAGTCAACAAAAAGCCATACACTGAGCAGCAGGTATAACATTGATGTCCTACATTGTTGTGTTGTGTTTGTGCCACATACACTGACTGAAATGGACTTTCAGCCATGTTCGATAATGACCCCATCCATGCACATTAGGGTGTACTCAATCATAATGGAAAACGACTGAAACCAAGTACACTCAGTTCGAATAAGTACTAGTCCTCTGAATAGGGCTATTATGGTTCCTGTCAGTCAAAGCAGAAAGGCCCCAAACTTTAAGCTTCAACAGCTGAGTTATAAGAAAACTTAGACTTCGCACAGATGTAACAAAGGGATAAGTTGGTTGTAGAGGGCTGTATTAGTTGCTGTATTCTGTAAAGCCGGTATTTTAACATGGGACCCTATGGGGATTGACCCACTTTTGGAAACGGCCTCAAATGGGCACTAGAGGAACTACAGTTAGTGGCACTTCCTACTTTGGCTGCCACATCTTAACATTTTGAACTGTTGGTCAAAATTAAGAAACTTCGACATCTGTCTTATTTCTTTCATGATCATTCAAACCTTATCAAACCTTTATTTCAAAATTGACCCCAGAACAGTTGAGGTGATTTTTTTTCCCCACAGAAATAACCAGGCTAATAACACCACACTGCAATAGAAAAGAAAAACAAAAAAACAGCACCATCCTTAGTAATCCCTTCACATGAACACACAGGTTACTGCTTCTCTACACCTCAGTCACAAAACCTGAAACTGGAGACGTACCAAGGAAGTGACCTGACAATAAAAAGGGATCTGACATTCAAGTTACTCATTACACCAGTGGGAACACTCCTTTGTTTCTGTCAACCACTTCTGCAATGAAATGAAAGTGCCATGCAGTTGTTCACTGGTAGCTGTAACGGCTGGAAGCACTGAGACAGTGACCAACACCTTCCTTTAAGCTATAGTAAAACTTACATGCCACTGTCCTGCTTGACAAAACAATGTTACATATTTTAAAACTACAAACTTAAAGCTCCCTGTATTACCCAAGTCAAAAACCAGTTTTATAGCTCTAATAATTCACTGACAATGACGTATCAATTGCCCAGCTGATATTCTGCAGGCAGCAGAGCTGATTTGTTGTCTGCATGTCTTCAGTCTTTTAAAGAAAAGCTCACATAAGGAATCTACTGGGAACTAAAATAAAAATAATACAGATTCTTCCATGAATGATTTCAATGACTTCACCATCATAAAAGAAATCGGAACCTTGATAATAACACACTACATGTTAAACTGACAATCAAATTCACCACCAATTAAATCTAGAAAGAGGGAATTTGGAAGCTGGGATTTCATCATCTCCTCTTTAGAGCCTGGGAGAATTATACATGGAGTTTTGTTGTGCAAGAGAGGAATACAGAGCAAGCTGCTCATGCAGGCACAAAGGAAGCTACTGTGGGAGCTTCCAGCAGTGGGGCTTTAACTCAGGGGAACCTAGGCCTCTCAACCAGGCTTTGAACTAGCTGAAAGTTTCCCAAGAGTTTGCCAGAGGGAAGCCAAGCTAAGAGAATCGGATGTGATTGCAAGTGCATGAGAGACAGCCTTATGTCATACAGGGAGAAAAGTTACCAATTTGATTCAGATCGTTTTCATACAAAGGATTACCAACTCTGACCCCAATCTGTTAAAAAATTAGATAACGCTTTGTCATTTTTGAAGTGAGAAGTCTGACATTACATAATCTGTGTAAGCTTGCACAATGGGGAGAGTCAGTCGGCTGTGAAACAGGTCTAGCAATCAGCAGTTTGGTTAAAATGTCAAGGCCAAATGAGATGCAAGAAGCTGGAAGTCTGTACACAGACTGATGAGTGTGCTGGTTAAAAAAAAAGCTAAATTATTGACAAAAGGAGCAGCAGAAACTGTGCTGTGAAAAAGGATCACTGATCACAAGATGAAACTAACACAGGTGCACTGCTAGGCTAATGAAGGAAGCTTTGCAGTCATATTTAAACAGCACTGTGTCAGGGCCACTGTAGAGAGAAAGTAACACGGTAGAGCTGGGGTAATATTCTCAGAAAAACTCTGAATAATACAAACATTTACAAATAGTAAGGACCCACTTGCCTCACCTCATAAGGTTGGATCAGCATAGTCATAACACAATCATTTGATCATAATGTAATTTATAAAAAAATTAGAATATGCATGCCGGGGAAAAAAAGTGTTACACATTCCTTGAAATGTCTGTGGAAATCTTTAAACGTCTTTGTTTGACAAACAGTCCCAAACCTGAAAATATTCATGGAAGTACTGCCCACACAAATTTAAAAGACTAACTAGCACATAATCTCTGGCCTCAGTTACTTTTTCCTATCACAGTTATATCAGGATATTACAGATATCCTGCTAGTGGCATAACACATATGTCCAATACCAGAGATAGCAAGAGAGCGATATGGCCCTCAAAGATCCATGAGAAAGGATTTATAAAACCTTATTTGGTGGATAACGTCAGCAATCAAAACTACACAAGTAGTTTTGATTTCCTGTGGTAACTTAAATGAAAGCTCATTTAGATAGTGCTTCAAAGTAACCGCCAAAATAATGGCCCAGAGGCGTTACTAAGATGCCCATGATACCAGACTTACTCATAGAAGGACTTTGACTTTGACCACCTCTGTGGTAGCTCACCAGCAATCAGCGTGCTACAGTGCAGTCCTGGGATCCCTTTCACAGGTGATTTAGCCCCACTCAAACCTTGAATCATATGACCAGAATAGCAGACATGATGGTAGGGTGGGACTAATGCTGAGTTCCAGATCAAGTCAGAAATCAAAATTTCTGAGTTCCCAGTTTAATCTGGAATGCCCCCTTAACTTGAATTTCCTACTCAGAAAGTCAAAGCAACCCCAACAATCAAGAATGAATAATACAAGATGGCAGCAGTTAATGTACAAGCAGTAAAACTGTAAAATTTTTAATCTGGACTGCCGCCGTTGTATATTCATGACTCGCTAAACAAGCCATATGCAGAGCACTGACTAGGCTCTATCCATGCGTGTGCCACAGGCGTGTTTTTAAGTTCCGACAAACAAATATGCTGTATAGCTAGTCATACATGAATGGCTCTACAATGCTAAAAACCAAAACAAATCCTGATTTTCTTGCTTTTCTGACTTTACTGTTGGAACACACTAGCTAGGAAGTGAAGTCATTCTAGAGTTCTGACTTCCAAGGTTATTGGAACATAGCTAAAGTCTCCAAAATTCAAATTCAGACTGTAACCCATTCCAAAGCGGTTCATTTATGGTGTGAATGTGATCACACCTCAATCAGAATCAAATACCAGGTATACGTTGTAGAGATGGCACGATACCACTTTTTTATGTCCGATACCGATACCGATATCATAAATTTGGATATCTGCCGATACCGATATGAATCCGATATAGTGTTTTTTAATCAACAAAACTGTTTTTTAAATATCTTGCTGCATTTTGTATAAGTTCATACTCAAGTTTAAAACAACAACTACACTAAAGCTATTCTGTTATACCTGTATGCAAAAAAAAATATTTCATAGTTCAGCAATACTGATCAATCTAATAAACTTAAACCTACACCATCCTCCCTATTCTGGTATTTTAAAGAGTACTTAGCATAAATATTAAGCAACCTAACTAATAGGGTTCCAACTCCCAGCAACAACAAAAATAAATAAATAAAAAATAGGGAACCACCCTTCACGCTCCACCTCATGATGCTTAATCGACGTAATCAACCTTAATTTGATGCAGTGTGAAAAAAAATACACAGAAATCAATTATTTTTCAAGAAATATTAAATAGATTCAACATCTTTCTTCAACAAAATTGCAGACTGCACAGATGGTACCTTCCCAAAGGAAAAAGTACTATAGCTCGACATTTTAAATGAGAATAAGAAAGAAAAGTATGTCTTTGTGCCCTCTTTTCCCTGTTAATGCCCTATCGGCCCCCCTGGCTAAACTTTGCTAGATCCGCCCCTGCACAGTTACCAGCGTCAGCTACGTAGAAAAAGATCCTGGAGTAGAAAGTAATAATAAATAAATTCTAACAACAGCTGATCAAGCTTAAACGTGCTGCTGTTGTTCAGCCGCTGGTTTCCTCTGTCTGGTGCAAAGTGGGCCAAAAGCAAACAAGAGACACGGACTCGCGACAGAAAAGCCGATCAGCTGATCATTAAGCAGTTTCACGATTGAAGTAGCAGCAAGAAGAGGCAGTCGCTCGTTAAGCTTAACGCAGGAATGCTTTACAAACATTCAGAGATGGACTTACACACTTGCTTTACTTCTCTCGGGGATAACTTTGTCAGAGATGAAATGCCGGGTTCCTAGCGAAGCTCCAAATGCTATCCAGACCACCGACAGGTCCCGCATGCCACAGCCGCTCTATCACGTGATGCATACTGCTCCGACGTGCTAATGTTCTGAGGTGAGTTACAGCGTGTTGCAAGTTTTGTGAGGTGCTTTCGTGATATTTAATGGATCGGATTACATTTTTTATTTTTCTCCGATATCCGATCCAGTAATTTAGGTCAGTATCGGACCGATACCGATACGTAATATCGGATCGGTCCATCTCTAATACGTTGTAAGTTTGAGCTACAGAAAAATTTCCCATAGCCACGTATGCTTTGCATTCTGGGATGCAGCAAGGTACTATAGAAGTGGAAAGGTATGTATAGGCTAGCAACTCGCAGTCAAATGAAAATGTAAATTCTACATGTTCTCTAATAGGAGATCAACACAGGACCCTTTCCCTGCATTTACTTTTGTTGCTCCCCTCTCCGGACACATATGGCCAATAACATTCTCATCTGGTTTGTAGTGATGCATTTTATGTCTGTGAAGGTTCTCAGTCATCCAGGTCATCTCAGGAATTCGCATGATAAGGTGGGGCCAGGTTTCACAATGAACTCACCCGAAACTCTGGCTGATTGGGACCCACACCCAGTTTCACACCTTGGCTAAGGCGATTAGAGGATCATCAGGGGGTCCTTTTGTCCCTCTGTGGGGGGTTACTCCCACTAGGTTTATATCTGGGACTCTCCACCATTTGACCTTAGAACTGAAGAAGCTTCTCGGATGAGAGGTGAAACGTCTTCAAGTAACTTAAAGAAGTCCAGACGCTTTTCTTTGCAAGCTCCTTTGACTGTGATGCATTTTAGTTCACTTGGATTCTACTCTGTGTAAAAAGAAGTCAAATTACAGGGAAAAGCTACAAGTTTACAAACTCATCAACTGATTTGAATCAGAGTAAAAGAACCATTGGATGTGAAAACTAAGGGTTATATACCAGGGACTCTCCATAGGTTGTTATAGAACTAAAGAAGCCTCTTTCTTCCAAGAGGCTTCTTTACTTTGGTATGTGAACATGAAAACATGTTCACATACCAAAAGAACTCTATTTGCCTTCTTTCCAAGTACTTGAGACATAGGCTCTAGTGGTAAATATGTTTGAATTATTCCCTACTTAGCTGTTCGCATACCACTGTATCAGGATTTTCTTGGATCAGAACCTCCAACTTCAATGTTAAAATTGTTGAATTTACAGAATTACAAGCAACATAAATCTTTCACAAAAACTGTAAGGAATATATTGTTAAAAAATAAGCCCAAGAAACTGAACTGGAGTCACTGATCACTGATACTTCTCCATCATGTCAGAAGCTCTTTTTTTAATGAATGACAAATATTTGACAAATGACATGGCTTTTTGTGTGTTACCCCTAGTTCATGAAGTCTGCGCATCAGTGTTGGTTAGAGCTGATGCTTAACAGATATTGTGTCTGTATGACATGCCCTTAAACTCTACAGATGCATCTTGATAACAGAGCTATTTAGAGCTAGCTGTTAATTCAGTTCCAAAAAAAGCTCCAAATAACTAGCACTGGGAACATTTTTAAGGCTTAAAAAACAGTGGCTGATGTTATGTTGCTATGTCCATCTTTTGGTGACTACACATGCACGCAACTATCAGTCAGTAGGTCAGTCGGAAGGTGCATACTGAGCATTGTTTTGTGCAGAAAAAAAAATCCCTGTGTGTTCTGGTGAGGGCATCCTGAGTAGCGACATATGGTGGGAAGGTGTGGAAACAGCTAAGCAAGTGGATCTTGCTTCCAGATTATGTCCCATATATTTACACCCACCCCTAACCCCACCCCCGAAACTCACACAATAAAACTAATACATGCACTAAGCCAATGAACACTAAAGGGGATCCATTACCTGACAGTGTTGTTTGTTGTGTACATTTTCACTCTGTGTATTCTACATGAGTCGAGTGAAAAATGACACCCAAGCCGACAAGCATTGGCGAGGGTGAGATCAAGGCTATGACACAGCGAGCCCGCTACACCTGCGCTCCTTGACAGATCAGTGGCTGGGCTTGACTCCACCAAGGTGACACCATCCACCTGCTGAGCCATTAAGCTGCTCTACTGCCCTCAGGAGAGATTGTATTGTGTGTGTATGTGTGGGCAAGAAATGGAGTGCAACATCAACACCACGTGGCAATCAATACCATGTCATACTGATTGCAAAACCAAACAGGCAGCATTTCCACCTGAGCACCCAACCATTGTTGATCATGGATGCTGACCCTGTGACCTCATGCTGAAAGATGGAGGGGGTCCAAGAAGAGTATGTGTCTCTCAGAAATCAATAAAGGGAGGGGATTTGTTTACCAGCTGATTGTGACACCTAAAAGGTGCACACTGTGAAAGGGGGATTGTCTCTGAGAACACCAAAGATCAACTAGCAGCTTTGTTAGGTGCACGCGCGCGCACGCGCACGCACACTTCGACGAGCCACATTTAGAGACGTACTCATACAGTACAGAGTACAGTTGGCAGAGAGAACCCTACAATGTGGGTTAGCAGAGTAATCCTTTAGCCCAGGGCAAAGATGTCAGTAGGCCAAGGCAACCTGCTCACAGTCCAGGGACTGAGCTGGTGTGTGCATGTGTGTGTGGCATTATTAATACAAAATACTGGAATTACTAATAAAGTGGAAAATATTCAAGATTAAAGTGTTAAAACTATAATAATCTTGAAGTTTTATGTAGCAGTAATCGGAGGAGCATATCCTCGTCTATCTTTAAGCTTACAGTAACAGAAGCTCTGCTGGACCTCCTAAAGCTCAGCCGATTAGGAAAACGAACAGACTGGTGGCTGCAATCGAAGCGAGCTTAGACTTAAGATATCGGACTCATCGCGCTTAACCCACTGTTGCATTTTAAAAAAGCAACGACTCCTATTCCTAGAAACTGGTCTACATAATGCAGTAAAGGTGTCTGAATCTGCACCTACTGTGCGAGGAATACCAGAAACACTGCGTTTAAGCTCGCTTCACAATCCGGATGGCACGGTTTCCTTACCCCCCCTCTTCCTCCAGGATCCACTGAATGTGCGTCCGTGAGAGCTTTTTATGTCCACCGCAGATGGTAAAATCCACGCTGTAAGTTTTGAACGCGGTGCTCCTCTTGCTTGCAGCTGAACCGCTCCCTCTCAGGTGGGACGTGGTTTGTCCGCGGCAGCCATTCAGACAAATGTGGGAAGCCGCGCACTGAGCTTTCTACTGGAACAATAAAGAGCAACACACACCGCCTCCAGCGCTCCGTGCGCCCCGGCACTGGTGGTGGTGGTGTCAGGGAGAGAAAATGCAACTTGGGCGGCTCAGCAGCGCCATCGCACGGCCTGAGTAACTTAAGGTGTTGGCCATTGGTTTGTTTCTCACAATGAGCACTTTACAGCCTATTTAACTTAATAGAGATTCAAATTATTCAGGCCCCAGAAAACAGACTATATCAGAATATAATAGGAGTAAAGTAAACATTGCTTAGATTAAAACATTTGAATTTTATATCAATATTGAAGATAATCCAAAATTACACAATGGGTAATGGGAAATTACAGAATTACACAACTACTAGTAAGGACTACAACACAATGGAGACTTCATACAAATTTTTCACTTTAATTTGACAATTTTTACAATTTAATGTCGAATTTTTTGAGTTTTTTCTATCATTTCACCTAACAGCGATGGTTTACATTCTTTTTTTTATTAGGTTGAAAAAATGATTTGTTATAATTAAAATCAAAGGGGGTTTTTTGGGGAAAAAAAAAAAACAAAAGCTGGAAATGGCCCGTACGGGGATCGAACCCGCGACCTTGGCGTTATTAGCACCACGCTCTAACCAACTGAGCTAACCGGCCACGAGGCTTTCCGGCAGAACAACTGTTTTTATATGTGTACCATATGTACTGCTCACGAAAGCGGTATAAATTGGTTGAACAAGCTCATATTCTTGTGGTTGGTTCTCTCTTTCACTTTTTCATTGCACTTGTCGCATTCCACGACAACCAATAAAAGCAAATACTAATTCTACGAGGCGAAAAGAAAACCTCAGCCCCACATCGACGACGTCTTTCTTTGCCACGAAGCAGCATCAGCCAGGTCTGTTGCCATAGTTACGAGAGAGCGAGAGAGCGACAGAGAGAGAGAAAGCGAGAGGGAGAGAGGGTGAGACTGATCACGTGACCCAGCAAGATGGCGACTATAAGGTAGAATGGGGATGTGAGTACCACGTCTTATTGGCTAACCTTTGGGCTACTAAAACCAGCGTGTGTTCTCACATTGTTGGGAGCCGTGTTTGTTGCACTTTTATTTTGCTACGAAGCAAATGCTTTGTCTTCACAGTGTAACTTTAAAAGAAAAGGGTCCACCAGCGCCGCCTTATCCTCCAGGACAGCCTACCAACTAAAGTGAATCCGCTAACGTTAGCTTTCTTATATACCGTGGTTATCTGTTATTGTGGCTGATTACTCAGCTGGTTTTACTCTGACCCGGGTAGCTCACCTCCAGCTGCGGCTGCACTCTCACCTTGTTCCGCTTGTGTCCTCTTCTCTTTCAGGATTTAAACTGAGAGGGTGGAAATTTGGATCTGTTGCCTAATTGTTCATCATCATCATTATTATCTTAGAATCAAGATGGCCCTAAATGTCTTTGGTAAGCAGCATCTCACAGTACACGATTGTCCCTGGAATGTCTTATGGATTTAAGAATGGTGTGTTAATTTGTTTATGATTAACTTCCAATCTGTTGTTTAAACATGTTGTTTAAAAATGAAAAGTGGTCAGTGGTCGTATTCACAGAAGTTTCAAATAGTAGACTTGATTTAATGAAGAAAAATCCAGATCCTTTAAATAAGGAAAATTAGTATTGCATTATAGCCATAAGTGGTTCAGTTTGCAGTTATAATTCTTTATAGCATTTCTTATGGACTCCAGGACACTTTATTTTTAATTATGGTTTGGTTTTTGGGTTGTTGTTTTTTTAACAAGATGTACTGTCTACCATCTTTTGCAATCAAAAGTATGATCTGAATGCACTGTTGTGCCAAATATATTTTGCTTTTCCAAGACAAGCTCTGTAAATTCTCTACAGGCTCCTCATGTTCGTCTTTCTCATCTTCTTTTTTTCTTTTTCTTTATTCATTTTTATTATGACTCACATAATATGTGCAATATAAATATGTCAAATCTGAGGCGACTGTTGTTGTGATTTGGCGCTATATAAATAAAATTGAATTGAATCGGTGTAGATAAGTATTCCCATTATAAGTAAAATTTCCTTCAAAAGTAAAAGTCATCGTTCAGTGGTTTTTATATACATATATATTATATTATCCATCCATCCATCCATCCATCGTCATCCGCTTTGTCCGGGGTCGGGTCGCGGGGGCAGCAGCCTAAGCAAAGAGGCCCAGACCTCCCTCTCCCCAGCCACCTTGTCCGGGGGAATACCAAGGCGTTCCCAGGCCAGCCGAGAGATATAATCTCTCCAGCGTGTCCTGGGTCCGCCCCGGGGCCTCCTCCCGGTGGGACATGCCTGGAACACCTCACCCAGGAGGCGCCCAGGGGGCATCCTTGTCAGATGCCCGAACCACCTCAGCTGGCTCCTTTCGATGTGGAGCAGCAGCTGCTCTACTCTGAGCCCCTCCCGGATGGCCGAACTTCTCACCCTATCTCTAAGGGAGAGGCCAGCCACCCTTCGGAGGAAGCTCATTTCCGCCGCTTGTATCCGCGATCTCGTTCTTTCGGTCACTACCCACAGCTCGTGGCCATAGGTGAGGGTAGGGACGTAGATCGACCGGTAAATTGAGAGCTTCGCTTTTACACTCAGCTCCCTCTTCACCACGACGAACCGGTGCAACGTCCGCATTACTGCAGCCGCAGCCCCAATCCGTCTGTCGATCTCCGGCTCCCTTCTCCCATCACTCATGAACAAGACCCCGAGATACTTGAACTCCTCCACTTGGGGCAGGAACTCATCCCCGACCCGGAGTGGGCACTCCACCCTTTTCCGGCTGAGAACCATGGCCTCGGATTTGGAGGTGCTGATCCTCATTCCCGCTGCTTCACACTCGGCTGCGAACCGTTCCAGTGCGAGCTGGTTATATTATATTATATTATATTATATTATATTGCTGATGTGCCCCTGGTAGCTGTAGTAAACAGCCAAGCTCTCAGTGTTGCAACTAGCTCTACATATTGATAGTATTTTAATGATATGATATATAATATCATAGCCATCAGTGGTTTCACTTTATTTTATTTTATTTTTCATTCCTTTCAGGACATCAGAAAATCCGCTAACAGCTCGTATTTGAAATGTGACTTTGTTAAGAGGTCATAAGCGTTTAATCTTTAGCAACCCGTTGTATTTTAAAGTTTGCTTTTTTAATGTAAATATACGAGGCAATTTACTGTAACCCTTATTTTCTGAATGTAGCAAAGGGCCAAGTGTTTCTTACATGTGTTATGAAGGAGGAAAAGTGCCCATTTGTTGTTGCAGATGCCGGGAGTGTGAACAGTCCGTGTGTTTTGTCTGGGTTCTTGTTAGTTTGTGTATCTTTGAGCCTGTGTTACCTCAAGAAAAGGAGGGTGAGACGATTGCCCGGGGAGGATTTGGAGTTATTTTGAAGACAGGATACCGAGACGACAAGTGGTGAATAGATAAGGCTTGTAGAGTGGCCTCTGTACACAAGGACAGGAAGCGGACTGTTAGTTTTACCCATGCAAAGAAGATGGAAGACGGAATACATTTCTGAATTGGCCAGATGCTGACAAAAATATATTTTCGAGGCCTGGGTTAAAGAGGACCTTTTGTACTGATCTCCAGTTTCAAATTTTTGGTCTTGGATTCTGCTAAAGTAGCTTTGCATGGCCTAATGTTTAAAATAAGCTTAATTCATCTTATGATTTGCCTTCACACAGGACCTGAACAGCTATCTAAAACTCTCCACTTTAAGCTAACTTTCTGCTATTGGCTGTTGTTCAAAAACAGCAGGTATCTCCTCTCACTGACATCACACATCAGCCGAAAAGCTCAAACACTGTGTTCAGAGCAGTCCAAACCCTGAGCCTTTGGCTCACAGGGATTACTGTACACATACTGACCTCATAATTTGAAACTCTGTAGAAGCTGTAACCCTATATATGTGACACAAAATAGGGGTCCACTTTAAGTATTTTAATTTAGTTTTTGTTAGATGTTCAGTGTAGGATTTCTTAATTATTTTCACAAACGATATTTTTGATATGTTTATTTCCACTCTTTTTGTACATACAATCTAATTGACTGTTCAAAGCAATATGTGAAATATTGCCTGCTATACTGCAGAAGTTATGTGATATAAGACAGTTTTGCTGAGCAAACGAGAAAACTACTTTTCTCAGAGTGCTTTGAAACAAAGCTAGCTAATTTAAGCATTACTAACTATGGAATCATCAAAAACAAGCTTTACATAGCACTGTGAACATGACACTATAAATCACATCTCACTTTTCACAGCATGAGTCAGATAAGCTATATCTTTAATGGTTTGTATACAATGGCCAGTAACTCAGTTCAAAATTGCTATGCTTATTTTTTTTTTGTTTTGCTTTGGAGTTGTCTGTATGTTTTTGTGGTTATGTGTAAATGTATAGGTACATTTACATGTATGCATATAGGCATTCTGCTACTGTAAATAACCTTATAAAATATTTATTTGTAGAAAGTGTAGGTTCGTAAGATTTTCTTCTTCCTGCATCTTTTCGCCTTGGTGTATGCGAGGATGTTTTTATATGCTAACTCAAGTGAGACACAAGGACAGGACTAAAAAAGAGTGAAGAAGCAGCCAGTGTCCAAAGGAAAACTTTGAAAAAGCTTCAGAAATCCTGGACACCAGATGAAAAGATGAGGAGTAACTCAAAACCTTTGCTCAGTGCTGTGAATATACACAAAATGCCAAACTCAGAGCAGAATAAGATATAAACAAAGCGAATAGAAACTGCAGTATAATGAAGTACAAAGAAGCAAGACATCATTCATTGCAACTACGTGACTGATTCCTCTTTAACAACCTGTTTTATGCTTTACGGCACATAAAGGATAAAGTAAACAGCATGTCGTAGTGACCGATGATGCCTTTGTCATGCTTATGTAACAAGACTCACTTTGTCCCAGTACAAGTGGAAGTGTTAAATCTCATTTCTGTTGGGAATTGAGGTCATTGCAGTAACAACACATGCAATAGATGTAAAGTGCATAATTTAAATGTGTACCTTGGGATTTTACAGGCGCCACAATGGGTGTCTTTGAGTAGAAGTGCTCAGCAGCTCCGCAAGAGTTCACCCAGACTCCACACCAGCGCCTGGGGCCAAAAGTGTTTCGGTTTTAATTAGAGATGGCACGATACCACTTTTTTATGTCCGATACCGATATCATAAATTTGGATATCGGCCGATACCGATATGAATCCGATATAGTGTGTTTTTTAATCAATAAAACTGTTTTTTTTTTCATATCTTGCTTTTTGTATAAGTTCATACTCAAGTTAAAAACAAAACAAAACACTAAAGCTATTCTGTTATACCTGTATGCAAAAAATGCACTACACCCAAAATATTTCATAGTTCAGCAAAACTGATCAATCTAATAAACTTAAACCTGCTCCATCCTCCCTATTCTGGTATTTTAAAGAGTAAGCAACCTAACTAATAGGGCTCTAAAACTCCCAGCAAAAAAAAAAAAAAAAAAAAAATAGGGAACCACCCACCCTCCACTTAATTGACGTAATAAACTATAATTTGATGCAGTGTGAAAAAAAATGCACAGAAATCAGTTATTTTTCAAGAATAATTAAATAGATTCAACATCTTTCTTCAACAAAATTGCAGACTGCACAGATGATGAAGTACTATAGCTTACTAGGGTATATTAGACTTAATAGTTACTATATACAGTAATGGACTTCTATACATTTTACATCAGATTAAAACTTTGGATGTAAGATTCAGATAATTATTTATTAAAAGCCAGACATTTTAAATGAGAATAAGAAAGAAAAGTATGTCTTTGTGCCCCCTTTTCCCTGTTCGTGCCCTATCGGCCCCCCTGGCTAAACTTTGCTAGATCCGCCCCTGCACAGTTACCAGCGTCAGCTACGTAGAAAAAGATCCTGGTGTAGAAAGTAATATTAAATAAATTCTAACAACAGCTTATCAAGCTTAAACGTGCTGCTGTTGTTCAGCCGCTGGTTTCCTCTTTCTGGCGCGAAGTGAGCAATAAACAAACAAGAGAGACGGACTCGCGACAGAAAAGCCGATCAGCTGATCATTGATCAGTTTCATGATTGAAGTAGCAGCAGCAGAGGGAGAGATAGAGAAGCAGTCGCTCCATATATCGGTTGTTAAGCTTAACTCTGGAATGCTTTACAAACATTCAGAGATGAACTTACACACTTGCTTTACTTCTTTCTGGGATAACTTCCTCGGAGATGAAATGCTGGTTTGGTAGCGAGGCTACAAATACACACAGCCGCTCTATCACGTGACCCGTACTGCTGCTACGTGCTACGGTTATGAGCCGAGTTACGCCATGTCGCAAGTTTTGTGAGGTGCTTTTTTGATATTTAATGGATCAGATTACATTTTATATTTCCCTCCGATATCCGATCCAGTAATTTACGTCAGTATCGGACCGATACGTAATATCGGATCGGTCCATCTCTAGTTTTAATCACATTCGCTAATACTACTGTCAGTGTTGTTTATGGTGTGTTACAACCAAATAAAACTACAGGGGAACACTGCCATGATGTTGATATCCATCTACAATTAATTTCACACGGCCTGAGGAAGGGAGGGGAGCTGACAGTAAAAGCTAGTGTGAGGGTAACAAAGATAAACACTGCACAGCTCATTTAAAAGCAACCACGGTATAAATGAATCTTTCACAGCATTTTATGCTTCACGGAGTAGATTTATTCATTAAGCCACTTAGTCGCCAATTATGCTCTGTGTGGTTTCTGCTGTGGAAAAAACTTAATCCATCACTCTGATGTCCCAAGGTAATTGCATACAGACTAGAAAATAAAGCAGTCATGCTGTCAGTGTTGGAGCGTAGATTTCTGTGTTTGTTTGGCTTGTTTGCTTCAGCAATTTCAAGGCTTAGCTGTGAAATTCATGTGAGTGCCCTAAAATCGTAATGCTCTTCCCTGATGTGATTGTAAAACATTTGATTTTTGTCTGTACATTAAGCTTCCCCTTTCTTTACGCTGGTCTAATGTCAAAGAGATAATGACTTGATCAATACATCCGCATTCTGATGCAGTTATATGTTTAATGAATTAAAATTAAAATTTAGACACAGAGCTGTTGCGTCACTGTCATGTTTTCTCCACATGGGGGTGCTGCATCAAAGGAATTAAATGAGAGCTTTCTGTGTCCTCAGATCATGATGAATACAGGCCACCAGTGTGGAAATCCTACTGTAAGTATCAATATACCTTTTGTTTGTTTGTTTTTTTCAAACATACCTAAATATTTTGTCTTCTTTGTTTTCAATGATTGTTTGATGATTTTATAACATGGCCTCTTTCCCGTCACAGTGTATCAGCTCCAGCAGGAGGCACCTCACCCACGCAGAGTCACCTGCACCTCTGAGGTGAGAGCACATGTCCTTATTATCAACCACCACATTCTAGCACGTCTCATATTTTGAAATCCGCTTTTTATCTGTGTGATGTTGCAGTGAAAAAACATCAATAGATCTGCTAGATACACACGAGGCTTTGCTCAAATTCTTATCCTCATTGAACTCGTCTTCAAATGCAAAAGTAGTTTTTCTTCTCTAACATGTTTTCTACGGTCAGCTCAACAAGACAGTCACACTTGGAGCATAGTTGTCAATTTTATTGCATTTTTCACTTGCAGTATTTTGTGGTGATGTTTCTCAATCCCTTTATCTGGATAAACCTTTGCTTCTTTAAAAGTTAAGGTTTCTGCAAGTGAGATTTTGAATGTTAGCAGCAGAAAACTATTTGATAACTATTTAAATCCATTCCCTATGCTTGTTTTGGTAAGTGGTCCAGCATTGTGTCCATGTTAGCATGTTGGTCGCCCCCAAAGTTTATAAAGAACACAAAAGTGAGTCAGGTAGGAGCACTAACTAAATTCTAAACTAAACGTTCAGCCAGTTCACCAAAAGAAAAAAAAAAACTTTATTCTTTTCTGCGTTTGTGTGTCTGTTTCTGCATATCTGTGCATATATTCTAAGTGCCACAGAGTAGATACTAGAGATGGACCAATCTGATATTACGTATCGGTATCGGTCCGATACTGACGTAAATTACTGGATCGGATATCGGAGAGAAATGAAAAAAAAAATGTAATCTGATCCATTAAATATCAAAAAAGCACCTCACAAAACTTGCGACATGGCGTAACTCGGCTCATAACCGTAGCACGTAGCAGCAGTACGGTTCACGTGATAGAGCGGCTGTGTGTATTTCTAGCCTCGCTACCAAACCAGCATTTCATCTCCGAGGAAGTTATCCCAGAGAGAAGTAAAGCAAGTGTGTAAGTTCATCTCTGAATGTTTGTAAAGCATTCCTGCGTTAAGCTTAACAACCGATATATGGAGCGACTGCTTCTCTATCTCTCCCTCTGCTGCTGCTACTTCAATCATGAAACTTATCAATGATCAGCTGATCGGCTTTTCTGTCGCGAGTCCGTCTCTCTTGTTTGTTTATTGCTCACTTCGCGCCAGAAAGAGGAAACCAGCGGCTGAACAACAGCAGCACGTTTAAGCTTGATAAGCTGTTGTTAGTTAGGTTGCTTAATATTTCTGCTAAGTACTCTTTAAAATACCAGAATAGGGAGGATGGAGTAGGTTTAAGTTTATTAGATTGATCAGTATTGCTGAACTATGAAATATTTTTGGTGCAGTGTATTTTTTGCATACAGGTATAACAGAATAGCTTTAGTGTTGTTTTTTTTTGTTTGTTTTTTTTTAACTTGAGTATGAACTTATACAAAAAGCAGCAAGATATTAAAAAAACTGTTTTATTGATTAAAAAATACACTATATCGGATTCATATCGGTATCGGCAGATATCCAAATTTATGATATCGGTATTGGACATAAAAAAGTGGTATCGTGCCATCTCTAGTAGATACACAAACATGGTGAAACAGAGCGCGGACAGACCCATATCGTGATGTTGGGACAGTGTTTCCTACACATAGACTTTACTTGGGCAGGCCATCCATGTATATTAAAGCCCAGTACTTTGTGCTATCCATATCCCTTCCTGTCTTGTATTTTTCTGCTAGCGCTTTGACCGATTCGCTTTTGTGGAGCTCCTTGATGATTGTTTATCTGCGCCTCCTGAGTCTTTTGTCACATAGTCGTACTGTCTCAGACCCCAATATGCTGGTCTGCAGCTGGTTGCTGTAATCATTGTTTTGCAATAGTGACCTGCTGCAAGCTGAACAGTGCCACGACAGTAGACAGGTAAAGTTACAGTCCATGCCTCATACTTCATTTCATGCTTGCCCTCTGACCTGCTATCACAACAAATCTAGTCAAGTTCAGTGTATGCTACAGTGTGAGTGTTGGATATAGCTTGCTCTAGTTGTATTGGTGTTCTTCGTGCAGCTGATGCGATAGCACTTAACTGAAACAGGGTTCCGATAAATGACATACTACATGGGCTTAATTATGGGGCCAGGCTTTGGCTCTTAGGACACCTGGGGGGAATTTAGCAATGAGCTGGGCTGCAGTCCACTGGAAGCAGCTGAGCTCCAGCGTGACATCTTGTGGTTCTGCATGTATATAGCATGTGAAGCAGGTGATGAAGTCTACATGTGTACTTGTTGTACTTGCTCTTACTTCAGAAAACTGCTTCTTTCCATGCTTTGGTAAGAACCCGCTGTTCTGTTAAAAGTTTTAGAGCGTATGGGCATGTGTCATTATGGATTTTTCAAGTGAAATCTACTGAAATCGTGCAAAGGACTTCAGCTGTAAGTTTGAGACCCCTTTACCCTGAATCTCTAGCATCAGCATAGTTTCTGTTCTTGGTTTTAATGACAGTTGAGTGTGATAATAACCAACAACAGAAACCTTATTGGTGTAGATCAAGTCTGGAGTAAGCATGTTTGTCTCCTCAAAGAGACTGCTGACTCAGCTTGTACCAAGGCTGATTGTTTTTTCTGCTGCACTTCACCTCTCAGTTTTTTTCAGGGGCGACATTTGTCAAGCTGTCTTTAATCTAAAGTTGTCAGCCGGCACTATATCATGCTCTTATTATGTTTAGCTTTGGTATTATTAAGGCAATCTAACAGGATTTTTCACACTCTGTCCCTGCCGTACTCAAAGCTGTTCTGCTTCGTTAGCAGAGGAACAGGCATAACAGGATAGATGGGAGAGATCAGAAATTATGTTGTGCTAAAGGTCACACGCTACACTAATCCAGAGCTACACAAAGGACATGAAAAAACCTCTTAGCGTCGTGTTCCAGCTGATCCTCATCCTCTGAAAATGCAGGCTTGGTGCTTCACTTGTTAAAGTAGTAAGGAAATATCCAGTTATTCCCACAAACGAATTCACTTGTAACAGCTTTATTTAATTATTACAGCAAACTGAAGTGTGTTTATGTCTTAGTTAGTGGTGGAGTAGTTTATTGAGAAGAGGTTTTGTCCTAGCCCAGGGCACGCAGGTGGTTTGGCATGATGCTGATGTCCACTAAATGCCACGCAGCAGCACATCTGCTCAGCATGGGTTGGAGAAATCCAAGGGGGATTAATAAAGATGGATGGGGGGGGTTGTACATCTGGTTTTTGCGTGTAAAGACAGTCATCTTAGGGTATGATGGGAGGATAGTAGGCTGTGTGTGTGTGTGTGTGTGTGTGTGTGCGTGCGTGCGTGCGTGCGTGCGTGCGTGCGTGCGTGCGTGCGTGCGTATGCAAAATGAGCAGCTGTTGTGTCTGATGCCCTGGCCTTGGTTTGGTAGTCACCGCTGACCTATTTGAAGCAAGCAGAACCCCCCCCCCCACCAGCAGCCCCACTTTGTCTCCTGGGTGTGCAGCCGTACGTGATTTAATGATGCACCAATAAGCACTTATCTGCTGCTGGTACTTTTGGTACAATTTGTGGTGCATAACAGTGGTGCAAAGGAGACAAAGAGAGTGTGTGTGTCCTTTAGCTGGAGGACCGGAGGTTACGCTGTTTCACTGCTATGGCAATAACATTTTTTAAAGCAGTGCAATCAAACAATCAATTACACAATATTAAAGAAGCAAACACAGCCTGCAGTGCATTTAAGTGACTTGGTGTTGAAAACATTTGTAGGTTTATTGATTTGACTTTGCTTTAAAGGGCACAGAGGCAAGAGTAGTGCCATGAAAAACTCTGTTCTTGACCAGGTTTTTTTAGTGGATAAAACATAACAACACCTCTCTGAAGGAAAAAGGTCATATAATAATCACAAACATTTACTAGCCACATGTTTCTGAAATATAGTATCAGAAATTTAATATGTGGATAGGCTGAACAGTTCAAAGATTTTCAGTAAATCTGTGATCATGGTTTAAAATTTTCTGGCATGGTTTAGCGGATTCAGACTTTCTAGACAAGTTGGTTCACATAATAGTTTAAAATGTACTCATCTGTGCAATAACTGATATTTTAAACATTCAGTATTGATTTCATGTTAAAGCTGCTTTCCTGTTGATATTAACTGAAGGGTTAATTTAGCAGTTGTTTCAGATGACGATGATGTTTGGTCTTGTTGGTCTTTTATCACTTCTTTTCCATGAAGCATAGTTACTCTTGTTCTTTTTGCTCTTGTATTATTGTATTGCCAGTTACCTTCCTCACATTCTGAGTGTGAGGAAGGTAATTATTTTTGCCATAAATTAAAAATATTATAAGGTGATTTGACCACATAAATTGTGAAGAGAAATGTCATATTGGGACCATAAAGTATAATTTTACTGTAATATTTTATCTTTTCTTCCTTAAAGGTTATCTATTGTGGTAATTCCCATCTCCATATTTTTATTGTTGGAATCTTAAATTGGGCCTTGGTGACCTTCAATTCACATTTTTCAGAAATGAGCCGTTTTAACCCTTTAAAGCCGGTCAGAGCAGCACGAGCCGTTTTGCGTAACTATTTTTAAATACCTGTAGAACCGGAACCACGTAAGCTAGCGCAATAATTTTTTTTGCATATGAAACCAGAGGAGTTGTACTTACATCTTATGCTATCAGCTTGTCCTCGGTCACGGTTTCCTTCCACATATATCTTTGCAAAAACTCCATAAAAAGCACTTGCAGCAACAAAAACACAATATTCCAGAAACACGCTTTGCCGATCCGATCAGCTGTTTGTAACACTTCCTACGTCCATCAGCGCGAACTATCGCATGTCCTCCATTTCCTGCCCAAAACCGGAAGTGATGTCATTTTGCGGAAATGTAGTTTTTTACTATCAGGGCCTTATGAGCCTATACTGGTGTTTTTAAAAGTTATGTTTGACTTTATGACTTTCTGTGTCTTTTCTGGGATGCTTAGGACTCATATTGCACTGCTGGAAATAGTTTATTTTGATGCATATGCTGCTTTTTTTGCAAATTTGCATTATAATATTTATTTTCGTTTTTCCTGCAGTATATAAAAATTGGTGTATTTCAAAAATAAAACTATGAAGACACTCAAAATAAATTTCCTGTGGTGGGAAACTATTTTGTGAAAATTTTTTGTATTTACAGTTTTGAGGGATAAGCCTCTTAAATTTCTCTAAATAGAAATATATGTTAAAAAAACAAAAACGATTTTACATTTTTTTTGTACTTTATTGCACTTTTTTGCAATTTATATAATTACTATGCACTTAATGCAGACATATTATTAAAATTTGGGATATAATGGTTGTATTGATGTATATCAACTTGAAATGCTTCCAAAATTGGCCCTACAGCATGTAAAAATATAATATAAGCTCTGGCGGGCTTGGTTCTATGGTAGGTCTTAAAGGGTTAAGACCCTTCCTTCTCCCTTTTGGCCAGCTTTGTTCTGATTGGTTGCACCTTTTAAACAGAAGGTTGGTGGGTGTTACTTCTGTGCTCACAGGCAAATATGTGTGCCTGTGCTGACCATATTAGTCCCATCCCCTTTTTAGTGATACCACACAGATATCCAAGAGTAGAAAAGTGTATAGCAAAGTCTGAACCTTTGGCTCACAGAGTGGACTACATACAACTTGCAAATACATACCTTTAGCTGCATTTAGTGACATCATTACTACCTTGGTTCAGTTTGCCTATTAGCAGAAATACTCAAAATGTTCTGGTTAGATTTGCATGAAGAGTTTTAACAGAGGTGAGTCTTAGCCTAGCTCAAAGTAGAGCCGACCAATAAAGACTGATACTGACACCGACACCAATAGTTAGTGAAAAGTCTGATATTTTGGCAGAATTTTTTTTTTTAAGTTTCCTTTCAGGCACACACAACATATTTCCCTAACATTTGTTATTTATTTTTTATTTTTGCCTGACTCTGTTCAGGGGCCTGTTCTTCGTACCTCGCTAAGTAAGTTAGCTGGATTAGATTGTTGACGATTTTGCGTGATCCTGGATCGTTCGGTTCCCCGAAGCTCATCCGGGACTTGCTGTCGTAGCAACAGAGCCGTAAGCGTAAACCTGCTCGGGAGCAGGCTTACTTTATGTAAACAGGATTAGATCGCGGCCACGCAGGTATGTCCGCTTCATTTATACGAAAGCAACAGCGATATTCCACCACTGTTTCACCATAAATAAATAACATCAATGTAACTAAAGATAATGCAGCACTTGATCCTTTTATTGATGTCACACAGATACATACAGGTCATTTCCTAAAAAAGGGAAATGTACTATTAACATTCTATTACATGTATGTGATTATTACAGATGTAATTCATATTTCAGAGTAGTAATTGTAAATTACTTCGTGTAATCAAGATGAGAGACCACGGCTATAAAAGCGAAGGTGGATTTGGGAAGCCTGTCGCAGCCATGTCCTGTCCGTATACGCGAGCCACCCATTGCGGAAGGTGCAAGATTGATAAGGAGAGTCCTCAGAATTCAGCGTATATTGCGGGATAGACAGGATCCTTTAGCTCAGCGCGACAGTGTGCTCATTGAGAGATATCGATATTCCCGTGAGGGTATTATTCACTTAACCAACTTGTTGACGAGGGGGTGCAGGACCACCACCTGTCTTTTTTTCCTCTGCCCTTTTCTTGGTTGCTGTTATGAACAAACTAACAGAGTATTACAGGCCAGTATTACCTTGCCAAGAGACGAAAAGCAATCTAAGAGATAAATATTACCATTCTGTAGAATACTCCTGTATTCCACTTTTACTTGTTCCCATGTTCTTGTGGGTCCTGTTGTGGCTCTAATGTGAAAGGGGATATAATATAACATATTATAATATAATATAATGCCATATGATATTGGACAATATAGTGTCATATGATAGATCTACCCTACCGCCTACTGGTGTTGGCCAGAGGGGCCGATGGCGCGATATGGCAGCCTGGCTACAACCGTAGCTGCCTCCACCAGTGTGTGAATGTAGGAGTGAATGAATAGTGGTATCGTAAAGCGCTTTGGGTGTCTTGGAAAGCGCTATATAAATCCAATCCATTATTATTATTATTATTAAATTACCTACGAGTTTGATTTGTCAGCAACTTTCTGCCAGCCCTCTCTCCTTGCTTTTGCAGCCTTTGCAGTGTTCTCTTGCGTTTTAATTAAACTCTGAAACTCCTGAAATCCCTCACTCATGAGTTCTTGCTCTGCTGCCGGAAAATACCGAGCACGCTCCTTCGACATTTTCGCCGACCAATCAGCGGGTTGCCGATCAATGTTTCTACTATCGATGCGTAGCCCCTTTTACGACACCCAGTGATGTCACATTCCTGCGTCCAGCTGTACTAATCGTCAACAGCAGGTGTGTTCGGGGAACCGGATTAGCGAGCTCACGGTTAGCGCGATGGTTTGGTCTTGGATGTGTCATTTGATCTTGGATGTAGTAAGCGACGTACGAAGAACAGGGCCCTGATCAGCTAGTTTTTGTGTTTGTGGTGTTCCAAACATGTCGGTAAGTTGTAGAGTGCCCTCTGGTGAGCAAGCATGCAGTATCTTTATTTAGCTTTTTTCATTGGCCTCTGTAAATGCTGGTACCGACATATATTCAGATCCACTATTTTTTTAATTTCATGTGTTTGCTTCCACGCCCTGTCTGACACATTGTGAAAAAAATCTTTCCATTTCCCTCTGTGCCCTTTTATTTCATCATTTCATTCAAAAACTTTGAAAAGACTGAAGATAAGCTTCTTTTTGCTTCTTTCCCCCCCAAGCTTGCACTCAACAGTATGTCCATTGCATGCATGGTTTACTGACAGGCCTCAGAGCAGATCTGGACGCTGTCCAGAGGTGCACGTGCATGGCAGACAGCAGAGATCGCATGTCTCCTCTCTCCTCAACAGCTAGACTAATTCTGCCCCCCCTCGGGATTTTACCAACTTGACCACTTTTGCATTAGAGTCAGTAGGCATTTAGTTTGTGCTCCAATTTCTTCTAAAAATAAAAACTTGTTTCCATCGTGACTCCATGTACAAGTGCTCGATTTCCATTCCCTGATTGCTCCTTATCTACATCTTATGGTGTTTGATACACCCCCCCCCCCCCCCCCCCCACACACACACACACACACACAGACATAGGGCATTTAACTTATTATTTACCATTGTTTGTTAGGCCCTTGCTGATTTATTGGCTCAACAGCAGTTTTGCTGAGAATAACACGATGCTCTGCTTTTTATCTGACTCATGCAATTTTCTTGATGCCCACACACTCACAAACTCTCACTCATACACACACACAGCTGAGTGTTAAGTGAGGCTTACATTCAAATGCTGAAAATGTTACATGCTCTTTGAGCAAGAGCACACAACTTGTGTAGTGTTAAAGCATTTTACACACTGTATTGTGAGATTATTTTAATTTTTTGTTTATTTAACAATCACCATTTCTCTCCCCTACAGGTGGAAAACCGACCTAAATACTATGGCAGAGAGTAAGTTGGCTTTCTCTGTAGTAGTAGATTGTGTTAAGCACTTTGTGTCATTACATTATAAACAATGAGGATTATTTTCAATTGGTATGTGGATTTTTCTTCATTAGATTCTTCAGTTTATCAAATAAGCTTACATTTAGCTATTTTTGCATCCAGGTTCCATGGGATGATCTCAAGAGAAGAGGCTGACCAGTTACTGAGTCAGGCAGAGGGCAGCTACCTCATCAGAGAGAGTCAGAGGCAGCCAGGCACTTACACACTGGCTCTAAGGTATGCTAGTTTGGGGAGACAGAACAAACATGAGCTTATTGGCAACACTAGATTTTTCAAAAAAACCGAGAAGAGCATTCTGGAGTAAGAGCATTGTCTTTAAGTGATGACGGGATGGATCCTGCTACTGGGCCCAAACTACTATGCGTTTAATAAGGCTGTTGTGTTTTTAACATGTTTTAATGCTTTGCATCTTGTTTTATTTAATCTACAAGCACCTAAAACAGTCAGTGATCACTGTCAGCCTCTTTCGGTTTTTATTACCGCTAATTTTAAAGCTCAGTTTTTAAAACCTTATGATGTAACTACAGCCCAGGCAATGCAGCAGTATATTAATGACTAACCTTGTATTATGGATGGATTTTCTCACTCGTTCTCCTGACTGAAGTTTGGTCCTTTTACAACATCCTGCCATGCAATTGCATTTGTCCCTAACCATCGGGAACCCTCACATTAACTTCTATTGAGTGGAAAAAAGTTAGCGTTTGTCCTCCAGCTTCACTGTTTATATTATGCTAACATAGGTGTGTCGGTAGCGATTACGTAGCACATCATTAGCTAACACATACCAGCTATCCCAATTTCAGTAACCCTGCAAAAGTCACTGCTGTTTAGTTTTCTGTCTCCATTTATGTTGGAAGTGATAGCAGAGCTGTAAGTTTTACCTTTTCTCTCAGTCAGAACATGCTATATTATATTTAGATGGAAACTAGCAAGCTAACTCCCTGGTAACTTCTAACTCCGTTAAGTCACACTGATCATTTTATTACAGATGAAAGAATTTAGACAGTTTTCAACTCTCAGTGATGGTGCAGTGAGCGCTTGACTTTGGGACCTGCAGCGTAGTTTGGGCCCAGACATAGCTAATGACATCAGACTTAAATACTGGATGGAATGGGAGCATGAAGGGAAAACCTTCAAATCAAGGACAAACAGTATCCCACATTCTTGATTTTTAGTTCACAAACACTTGTTGTAATGACTAACTACTCCTGACATTTTGGAGATGTTAGCTCTTTATACAGTAAAGTTACAGTGGGATACAAATAATATCAGGCTGATCCTGCCATGATTTGTTCCCCCGGTTCAAATCACAGACAAACAGGATCCCACAGCTGTTTATGTGTTTAAACCCATTTTGCACAGAGAGGCATTTTTTGAAAAATGTACTGATAGCAATGTTGAATATTATTACACAGTAAAAAAAAAAAAAAAACTACAGGTAAAATAATCACACCGTGACGCCTCTGCCTTTCTAAATGGAGGGACAGTAACTGTGTGTGTATATGTAAGCGTGTAAATAATCAGATTAACAGTATTTTGTTTCTATCTGCCATTCTGCAATTCATCTCATGTAAACAATAACGTGGCGCACAGCGCGACGTGAAAAACATTTTTCTTGTAAAGCAAAGGGGGGGCTAGCAAAAAGAGTTTGGGAACTACTGCACTAATATATAATATATATTAGTGCTGTCAAACAAGTAAAATGTTTAATCTAATTCGCCACAGGGTTACTGTGGATTCATTTTGATTAATCATGATTAAATATCATTCATTTTTATTCAATATTAATCACATTTCATTTTGCATGATAAAAACAGACCCCAGAAAAATGGGAAAATATATGCACTTAACATGTTTATTGAACATCTTAAACATTCATGTTAACAAAAAACTCTGTAAACATTTATCCACTCTCTCTGTCACTCTTGGAGAGGCACTTCAAGTCCTTGAAACGAGGAACCAAAGCTATGTAAAGCGCTTGTTCTCAACGATATTAATAGGTCTGCAGTTTGTTGCAATCCACTTGGCAATTGTGTCAGTCAGTATTTCTGAGGTAGACTTACTCAGTCCCCGATGCTCCGTGAGTGGTTTGTCGCAAGCTGGGTGACGCGTTAGCCAAGGTCCTAGCAGCATCCCCAACTAACGTATGCTTCGTGTCAATGTGATATTTTAAGCTGGAAGTGCTTCGGTGAAAAGAAAATTCCTTCTTGCACAATGTGCAGAATACTTTATGTCGGTCGACTGTTCCGTCTTGTTATTTTTTTTAATACTCAAATTTCCTGTTGAGAGGATTGGATAATAGAAGAGAATGGATGGATGGAGTATAAATTGAACCATAAAGGAGATATTTTATGGTTTATGGTTTAATTTTATGGACTGCATGTGAGCACAGTTCTGTTGGTTGAAAAAAAAAACCTCTCTGTACGCAGATATGCAAAGGGACACAATTGCAGTGCGATACATAAATCATAGCTCTAGTACCAACCAGAATCTCTACATGATCAAATTTACTGAAAGGAAAAGCTGTAACCTCAAAACTTCCATCATTTGACTGCCTTAGCTCTGTGTTTATATAAAGTTTAGCTACTAGCTATTAGCCATCTGCAGTTCTACAATATTTATAGCTATCAGATATCCATGATAGAACTAGAGTATTATGATCAAATATTTACATTTTGATATATGTTGTGACAGTGTTTTCAAGGCCTTTCCCCCTTATCGGCCCTATTCCCATCTCAAAGCATAGTGTAAACTATATTGATACAGTATCCAGTGCCAGAGTGAGAAGAAATACAGACACAGAATATGATATTAACTACCAAGGCTACACCTTTCTGTCTGTACAAGCACACATTTGTGTGACAGTGCATGCTGCTTTTTAAAGCTTGTCTAATTGTGTTCAGGTGCTGTAAGGTGTGAGGATTTATCTCTGCAGTCAACCTTTAAACAGCTCAGAGGAGCTCAACTTTACGTGCACATGTTTCCTCACAGCAAGGCTTGTGAAAGAGTGAGAGTAAGCCTCTTAACAGTAAGGCTTGTTTCTTGTTTTCTGTCAGTTTACCCGGCTGCCCACACTTCGCTGTTAGTTTTACTTGACTGTGAGCTATCATTTTCTCAGAGTAGGTGTCACACTTTTAAATGGGTGCATGGCTTAATTTGAATTTAGTTTTGGGTCAGTTCGGTCTATTCATAGCTGTGTCATTTTTTTTTTTCCACCTGCGCAACTGTTCTCAGTCATTTACTGTCCCTCCTTACCCCTGTGGTTATAATTACCTTCCATAAATACCCTTTCATAAACTTGAGTCCCAGTCTGAGTGGTAGAAAAAAGAAAGGTTGGATTTTGGGTTAATGATTTAACAGTGCTGCTTTAATCTCATTGTGATCCGCTGAGGAAGAAATAACAGCGCACGTGTGGTGGCCCAGTTCAAAGTCTGTGTGTCGATTAGAGTTTGTGCCACTCTTTTCTGGCTCCGTGTTAGCGGAAAGCAAAGCTACAGGATTTTAAATTGGAGAGAGTAACGACATGTTTTGCAGATAACCTCAGTTTTTGACCCTCGACTTACAAAGACTGGCAGATACAAGGTTATTGCTATTTTATAGGCCCTCTCTTATCAAAATTTGTCAAGGTTTGAGTCAGACCCTGAGGATGCATTAATTGAAAAAAAATTCAAGGAAAAGATTTAACATAAATTTTGACTTTCAAAATACCGAATAACAAAATTTGCTCATTTCTTTTATCTGCAGGTTTGGGAACCAGACAAGAAACTTCCGTCTCTACCATGACGGGAAACACTTTGTTGGGGAAAAAAGGTTTGAGTCCATCCATGACCTCGTCACAGATGGCCTCATCACACTCTATATCGAGACAAAGGTGCGTTTTTGCATTGATCTGTCCTTCCTCCTGCTTTCCTTATTTATAGCAGTCCTGTTCAGCAGAGAGACACAAAAGCCTGTGATGCCTCAGTATGAATTATGGATGGGTATTTGTCAGAATGGCAACATTTCTCAAAAAAGTTTTACTGTCTTTGACAGGTGTAAATCCATCAGTTTGAGACATATTTAATCACTTTCATGATCATGTGAACACTTAAATTCCTTAAAAAGTCACAAAGACAGAAGGAAAATTGAAATGCCTTGATGCATGCTCAGTCATCCTGGTAAAGAAATCCCAGAAAGCTGACTCTGTTCATCTGGATGTATTGTGAGTGGGAAAAATGCGTCATTATTCATTCAACTGTCTTATTCAGTCTCAACTGAACAACCTTGACCAACCCAACCTTATAAATGGTATATTTGCATAATGACCCAAATTAGCAACTAGTAAACACTGACTAACAATGGGCCGTCAGATCAGTTTTATGATCATTGATACATTGATATGCAGATTGTAATGACGATCACATTGACAGTTAAATCAAACAACCTCTAGCTAAGCAGATGGCACAGTCCAGAAGAGCTGTCTCATTCGGCCACGAGTCTCCAGTCTGTTTCCAACTAGAGACCAGTGGCCAGTCTTTCAGTGATGAAGTTGTACACATCCTGGACAGGGAGAAACGTTAGTCACACCTACTCTGAATCAAGGAGGGGGCCTATAAGTATATCTTTCATCATTTTAAAATGCTGTGATTGCAGCCATTCCCCAACTCTCTGTGAATGGAACTCATGGTCATTGATCAGTGATCATGAGAATTTGCATATCAACGATCATGAAACTGATCTGATGAGCCATTGTTAGTTAGTAGCGCTAGTTTCAGTCATTGCGCAAATGTACTTTTTATAGGGTTGAGGAAACCTGCAGTCAGCATGAAGGAATCACTTAGAGAGAAAATTCTACGTCCAGATGAGCAGAATTCAAATCTCTTTCAGAAGACAGAAGTCCCATTATTTATTATTTGCTTATTTCAACTATAAAAAAAGTGTCTCAGGACACAAAACATGGATAATGAAGAACATTATTAGTTATAGTTGTGGGCCAGCTAAAGAAAAATTAACAGTAAAAATGTAAGGTTTTAGGGGACACAGAAACACTGAACTTCCCATAGACTACCTAAACATAAGTTGGAAGAAGTCTATAAATCTAAAAACGGGGCCAAATCTATAGGTAAGAGGCAAGATTTTATTCCCTGGAAGCCAAAAAAATTCTCTGCTGCCTTCAGAGATACAAAGACAAGGCAACAGTTTCCCAGATTGAATTTACAGGGATTTAATTCTCTTCTCAGGCAGCAGAGTACATCGCTAAGATGACCATAAACCCTATCTACGAGCATGTGGGATACACCACTCTGAACCAGGAGCCCACCCTGAAAAAACACCTCCCTCACAGCCAGGAGGAACCTGACGGACCGACTCCAGCCAAAGATGACCACAACACAGAGGAAAGGGTGAGGACAATCAGTGATCTAGATATCGTATATCCTATGAGCGTGATGTCATTTATCTGCTGTAAGATGCACCAAGTTTGACTTCGTAATTATTGTTCAGACTTGTCCAAAACCTTTGAATAGATCATTCAGAGGATCTATACTTTAGAGCTTTAGAGGGTGAATAATAAGAATGATAAACCTTAATCTGTAATCACAATGAATACAAGTCAATATTTTCTGGGCTTATCACTTCCTACAAGAAATGTCGAAATGTGGGTTTTTAAGAAGGATCTTGTGTAGACACTCTGGAAGATGCTTCTTAAAAACATGTTCCTGGCAACTGACCTGAAGGCCTTGGCGGGGGATTGAATAAGAAATGTTGGCTGAAGTTTACAGTCACTGAGATGAGTCCTAGTTTTTTTTCATTTTAATCAGAGGAGTGGCAAAGGATGAGGACATTGGAGTCTACACTGTGAAGTCCAGACATGTGGGATAATTAAAAATGGAAAAAAAAGAAATGTATATATTTTGGTTATTTGCTGGCTTAGTAGCATAATGTATACATTACTGTATGTACCCTATCTCCTCGTTAACGGGTCGTCCAATCTGAACTAAACTTTTCACAAGCATGGTCATACATGCAGTGATTATCATTTATTCACCAAAATTTGTATTTGTGACAGAATTTCGTTTCACTCACCTCTAAATACTGAATTAAGACTTTTGAAAAGTATCACAGACTTTGGTTTCAGATAACACGACTTAATTAATTACTGTTAATTACACTAAAGCGCTGCATTAATGTAAATCTGTTACTTTAGGCTGGTCCAAGCAATGCAACAATCCTCTAGTACATGGATGTCAAACATAGGGCACAGTGGGCAAATTCGGCCCTGCAAAAGAATTCAATCTGACCTGCCTGACAGCTTTGGAAAATGTGAAGGAAAGCATAAATTTTGGGTGTGTAAATGTATTTTAATAAGTTGTACAGGTTTTTCCTGTTGATAAAGACCTTTTCAGATGTCTGTATGAATCCCATCACCTCTTTATCAGGTTCGGCCAATGTGCAGTGTTAGGTTCTCCATTTGTGTCCGTTTCAAGTTGCATGTTCAGCGTACGTCACCTGAACGCAAGATAATGGTCGCCAAAATTTGTATCTGCAACAGAATTTTGTTCAAGACTTTGAAAAAGTGCAGCAGACCATTGATAGGGCGTGTTTTTCCTAGCTATTTAACCATTTTTGGTAACAGTGTATACAACATGGTAATAAAAAGTTCTACATTTCTGTTTCAGTTTAACAAGTGATAGTTTAGTTCATACTGGATTTATACTGTGAGCAGTATGAGGTATTATGTAATTTCTTAAAGTCTCTGAACCTTACCTGTGTTACTAGAGGTTATAACATTCATAATGCCTAATGTGAGCGTATATACCACCAAAACGTATAAATGATAAACACATATATCTAAAAAGATTAGGTCTTTAAATGTTAAGAGACCACGTAGAGAATTCAAATGAGCAGAGGAAAGTTGGTGTAAATGCAGCAGCAGGATAGAAGGATGAGAGTTGAGGAACATGGAGAAAGAAGGTGAAGAAAAAGAAGAAGGAGGCGGAGGATGGATGCAGAGGAGAGATGGCCTCCAGCCAAGGGCTCTGCAGTAAAATTACATAACAGCGGTTTGCCTGCAGAAACCTGCTATGTCCCAAAAGCTACGAAGTATACAGGAATCAAGTTTGTTGTCGGCTCATTAATTTTCGTTCAGATGTGAATTAATTAGTGTTAAAGCAGGAACTGAGGGGAAACTTTTTTCCTGTCGGTCGAGGTTTTTTTCTCTTTCTTTTTTTTTCTTTCTTTTTTTTTTTAAATAGGAAGATGCGAGGTTTCTTGGTCATCTTGCTAATGACTGAGCAACTTCTAATGCAAATTTCAGTTCTGCAACTGTGAGTTTGTGCTGATGAGTGCATGCAGCTGCATTCAGGCTTATACTACAAAACCCCCAAGACCCCTGCATACACACACAAACACATACACACAATAATATAATCCAGTTTCCACACACACACACAAACACCCACAGTGCAGTATGTTTATCTGCTAAACCACTGCTCAGCATCATGAGGCCTTATGTGACCTGCAGTGCATGACCACCTGCACTGCACCTCATACATCACTGTGTGTGTGTGTGTGTGTGTGTGTGTGTGTGTGTGTGTGTGTGTGTGTGTGATGGGGGTAGTCCTGTGTACGTGTGTGCCTTCATAATTGGGTGGATTTGCAGACAAAGCAGTACGCCAGTGACATTGAGACCAGAGGCAGCTCACTGTGGGAACAACAAACACGAGAAGGAAATTCGTATTTTTTTTCATGCAGCTAATCACCTTTAGTTACGGGGGTTAAACTCTGTTTTACTGTGCCTTTGAGGGCGATTCAGACGTGCGTTTTTAAACATTAATTGTTAAAGCCTTGTTATCAGATTGAAATCACTGGACGGTGAGGTGAAATGTGGCGGAAAAATAAGATTGCACTTTTTGGTCTACCTGAGAAAATGATAGAAAAACTCAGTAATATCCGGTGACTTTTAGCTCTGCAGATTTTATCTACAGCTGTTATGGTTCTTCCTTTTCTGTCTTTTTTTTTTTTTTGCCCTTTTTGCATCTGACTGTGATCAAAGTGCTCTTTTGTGCGCCAACCTGCACCCCGCTGCATTCAGCACAGTGACAACAGTCATTAAATATCCATGATCAGTCATACATATTCACTGTGTTGTGTGTATAAGCTGAGAATTAATGAAGTTGGATGTGCGGCAGCTTGTTTTAATTGGATTTGTGATGAAAAAATCCACACGTTTCTTTGGTTATATCTATCTGTGGGACCATAGAAAACACACAGCTTGTAAATCTTACATATTCTTTGCCCAAAAACAAGTCGAAAAAGAGAAAACATCCCCCTTCCCAGAGGCAGTACTTGACAAGGGACGTCTTCTAAAGTGCACTTAAGTCCAGACTAAACTGCTCTTATATAATGTTCCTTATGTGGCATGAGACAATGGATGCAACCCAAGAGCAACACGAGGACACAAGGTTTGTGTTTATCTGTTACCGCCGGGTGTATAAGGCAGATACAGCAGCTCCTAGTTGTCATAAATACTGGAAGCTTTTAGTGGAAAAGCATCCAGCTGCTGCAGGTGGAATGACAAAGGAAAACGGGGGGAAACAAAGAGGAAGAAAAAAATGTGAAGGAATGAATGAAACAACATATTGTTTCTCAGCTCGTTCTCCCTCCTTTTCGCCGTCTCTCCTGGGACCATCGAGGTGGCAGAATTGGTGACGAACAACAAGAAAATGCAGCATCCTGATTGGCTCCTTCCCCTCTCATTGTGACCTGTTAAATTCATCCATTGCTGCACCGTAGCTCAGCTTACTCCCCCCACCTTCCTCCTCCTCTTCTGGCTCTCTCCGCCTCCCTCCCTCCCAAGCGCTGTTTCTGCCTGGTGTAGAGGATGGGGAAAGCGGATTAACACACACACACACACACACATATATACAGAGCCATGTGGGTTGACGCGTTCACCTACACGAGAGCGAGACACAGGAATTCTGTCGCATCAGGATTTCACAAACACCTTCCAAGGAGTGGAGATTTATTGAGTTTTATTCACTGAAGTTTTCAGGACAGATTTCTTGTTGCCTGCCTGGCTTTTTCTGTTTGTTTGTTTTCTGTTTGTTTTTTGTTTTTTAATGAACTGGAATTGCACCATTTAACCCCATCAGTATGCTGCGCTAATCTGATTGGTTGATCTTTGTGGTTCTAAGACAGCAGGATTGGTCCCATGCTGGCTCCTCGGTTTGGGTTGTTGTTGTCAGATGGAGCTGTGAGATGATTTAGTATAGTTGTTTTGCTATTTTTTTTTTTTACTTTATTAATTATTCTGGGATTTTTTTTTCTTATGTTATTTATTTATTTTATTTTAAAGCAGCCTTTAAGAATAATTAAATTTTTCAGCAGGCTGTTTGGTTTATTGTTTTAATCAGTGGGATTTGAACTTTGTTTTCTTTTATATTATTTTTTCTTTTTCTCTGTTGATCCCACAATGCCGAGCCAAGAGTCGTATGTTGTTAGGAGGGGTAAAAAGAAGTCACGCAGGCGAGGCGAGAAGGAAATAAGTCAGAAGGGCTCTTTGTTTACTGCCGCGCTCGCCTTGAATGCCAGTGCTGGTTCAATTCCCTCCTTGCCACTCTCCGCGGGCTCCTCGGACCCCAGTGCTGCAGCCAACCGGGCAACAGCCCCCTCCAAACCCACCTCCCCTGCTTCCACTTTCTGGCATCCAATCCGATCTTTTGCCCTTTCACAGCTCACATCACTGGTGCGGCGGGCCACCCTGAGGGAGAGCGACTTGGCGCCCAAGTACGAGAAGGTCCACAACTTCAAGGTGAGACACTCCTTTGCTCCCCAAATCCTATTCATGTGTGTGAGTGTGCTGCCAGAATCGCTGATTCAGCTCGTGGGGACTTATTCAAATTCACCATAGAAGGCTTAGAGTGTTAAGAAACACACACAAACGCACACAGACACACACAATCTTCATGTTTTCAGCCTTTGTTTACTTTTAGATTCCCGTATAATGATTTTGTGTATTATTAGTGAGAGGCACAACAGAGCCACAGTGTCCCGAGCTCAAGAGAAATGTGGACAGACACACACACAGACACACAAAGAGTACTGCGATGTGATGGAGGTTATTAGCATTTCATTATACAGAGCCAATTTGTGCAATAAATGAGCAGATTAAAACTCTGCTCTCACTATAAATTGTCTCTGAGCACCCTTTCAGCACTCCTGTTGTGTCTCCATCAGTCTTTTGTCCGTCTCTAATAAAGGTTACTGCTGGTATTCAGGTATTACTTGACCCAATCTGGATCATATGAATAATTTTCCCACCCTTTTCTCTCAAATATACAATTATTGGCTATTTTGACTGATGTGTTTCACTCTTTTTATTTTTTTCTCTGACCCAATCTGCTGCTGTTTAATAATTATTGTGGCAAATATAACGTTTAAACACATCGAGTTTGTCTTTTTTTATGCCTATTTAACCAGGTTCATACATTCAGGGGTCCCCACTGGTGTGAGTACTGTGCCAACTTCATGTGGGGTCTCATTGCTCAGGGAGTGAAATGTGCAGGTAAGTCACAAACAAACAAGCACATTCCTTCTCGCCATAAAGTAATTTTTCTCTTCCAATCATGATTCAGTTTCCAATTCTTTCACTCGTACTTTCTGTCTTAAAGCATGACTCGAAAGTAGGAGAGCAGGCTAAAGTTAATCACTTTCACTGTTGTTGACTCATCTGCGCCGTTTCATGGATTTTAAAATGTTAAAAGACTGGCTTGGGTGCCAAAGAACAAGCTGTCAGTGTGATCACTACTGCATGTGTGGGTGATTGAACTGGGCTTCTGCAACGCCTACATTTAAAAGCAACTTTCATCATGCAGTCTAACAATGACTCTTAAGGATCATCACAAGTAAAATAAAAAATAAAAAAACAGAGATGTCTAAAAATGGACATAAAGTGACATAAAACAAAATTCTGGGTTTCTTTGTCAGATTGTGGGTTGAACGTCCATAAGCAGTGCTCCAAAGTCGTACCCAACGACTGCCAGCCAGACCTTCGGCACGTCAAGAAGGTGTACAGCTGTGACCTGACAACGCTGGTCAAGGCCCACAACACCAAGAGGCCCATGGTGGTCGACATGTGTATACAGGAAATTGAGGCCAGAGGTGAGAGAAAGAGAGCGTGTATGTGTGACTCAGAGATTATATAACAGAAAAAGGCTTTTAAGTATTGTTTGCAGCAAGGTTAAGAGAAGTAGGGGGAGGAAAGGAGAACACCCACGAGGCTGGCGTTCATACGCAAGATGCGATTGCCTTTGTGTGTGTCAGCCCACCCACTCAATGCTAAAAAGATGTATGCAGGCAGCTTCATCTGTGAATGTAGGTGTGTGCGTGTGTGGAGAGTGACAGTTTTCCCTTCAAGACAGCTGCCGCAGACAGCATTTTATTGATGACTTGAGTGAAACTAATACGTGAAATCAATAAAGACTTGAAAAGATTGAACTTGACTGGAGCGAGAGAGACAGTTGAAGTCTTCACCCCACGCTTTATTTCTTTCTTCTGCCTTCACATATGTTGTGTTTGTGTGTGTTTAATAATCATTTTTGCATCCATTTCAGTTGTATTTGCTAATAGCAGGAAAGAAACATAAATTTTATCATTTCTTTAAGACATAAATAGAAAACATTCTCATCTGAGAGGCTGTACACTGAATTTTTTTTAGTTGGTTATGCAGAATTTAAGCTTATCGAGGTCATCAAATTAATATTGGTATGATTTAAACCTTCCAGGTCTTCAGTCAGAAGGTTTATACAGAATATCAGGCTTCAGCGAGCTGATTGAAGACGTTAAACTGGCCTTTGATAGAGGTAAGTGTCGCCCCCCAATGTTCCATAAGCAGGTTCTTTTGCCAAATCAATTAAATGTCATGCGCACGATTGTTCCTCCACAGACGGAGAGAAAGCAGACATATCCTCAAATGCTTACGAGGACATCAACATCATCACCGGAGCCCTCAAACTGTACTTCAGAGAGCTGCCCATACCCCTCATCACGTATGATGCCTACCCACGCTTCATAGAAGCTGCAAGTAGGTCTTAACGTTCAGGCTTTTAACCACAATTTACCTTAAAACTCAAAGATGACTTGTTCAGGGTTATAGGGAAATAAGCAACAAAAGGAGTCCTAGACAACCCTCTCTTTTGTAGGTCACCAAGAGGCAACTCTCAGTCTGGATCCTCTTTAAATTTTAATTGAATACCCCTGGTTAACATCAGTTAAAATTGTATGGTTACATTTTTAAACGATGTTAGCCAAATGAAGGCGGTTTAGACACGCCAGTATTCACTCTCATGAGACTTCTAAGCTTCCTATTGGAGAAATTTAGGTTTCTGAAATAACTGTAAAAATTTAAACAGATTCAATAAAACCTTAGTTAGAACTCCTGAAAACAGACTGTTAAATAGAAGATGGACGTAGCCACCATTGGTTGTTAAAGTTTATGGAACTATGTCATCTTGGTTTTTGGGGAGGTGATAATGTGGTATGGTTGGTTTGCTTATACTTTACCCAAAGAGTATCTATTACCCTCCTTAACAGAAGTCTATGTCTGTTCGGGCTGTTTCTTGAACAGAAATTATTTTAAAGGTACCTAAATTAAACCACACTTGTATGATGCTGGCTAAAAATATTCTCATCACAGACCTGATATTTATTATTTAATATTTTTATTTTAAAGGCCAAAATCTCTACATAGTGGGCCCCAAAATTAAAACAAAATTGTAAATTACACATACTTAAAACCATAGCTTGCTTTATTTTTTTTATTTTAGATCAAATGTGGTAAATTACCATAGAATTTCATTAAAATAATACTTAAAACTTGTGACAAAGGTCATAAACTCATTAGGAAAATATTGTTAAATCAAATGAGACTTGAGGTCTTTTGTTTTTTGTTTTTTATTTCTGAAAGACATCTATTCAAAATATTGACCTGGAGGCTAAACCTATCATTTGTATAGATGCACTATCTCAATATTTTCGTGTGTGTGTGTTGTAGAAATAACAGACCCAGAGAAACGACTGGAGGCCCTCCATGAGGCCTTGAAGCTGCTGCCACCAGCTCACTGCGAGACGCTGCGATACCTCATGGGTCACCTCAAGAGGTCAGACACACACACGAGCAGTTGTTTTACTTTGTTACATACTTATTTCTTTGGTATCTCCATTATTATTTGACTGTTGTTTTTACATATTATATAAATTGGTCTCTTTCTTCATTCAGAGTGACACAATACGAGAAGGAGAATCTCATGACTAGCGAGAATTTAGGCATCGTCTTCGGCCCAACACTTATGAGGGCGCCCGAGCTGGACGCCATGACGGCACTCAACGATATCCGATATCAGAGACTTGTGGTGGAAAGTCTCATTACCAATGAAGATGTGTTGTTCTGAAGTGCAAGAGGAGATAAAAAGAGAGACTGGGGATGACACTTGAATGCTTTTAAAGATAAAAAGGTGGCTTCTAATGAGAAAATGAAGGAGAAACATGCAAGATACTTGTGTCTCGCTAGAGAGGATTCAAAAAATATACTACCTGCTTTTGTGATGGTTGGATAAATCGAGAAATGAAGGAAGTGTCTGTCTTCATGAAAGCAATTTAACAAAATCTATCTTGAGACACAGCAACTTTGAGTGAAGAAGTGGATGGAAGGACCCAGCATTTCCCTAAAGTTTAATGAAAATAGGAGCAAAACATCAAGTCAACGAGCTCTACTTTGTCTCTATGAGTTGGTATTAAAAACACCCTGTATCAGCGAGAGAATTAACAATGTGTGGTAGAAACACTGCACCATCTATCTTTAAGTTCTTGTCATTTCTTCCTACAAGGATGCCTTGACATTTTGGATTGTGGAAAAACATAACTGTATTGAAAATGTTAGCTTGGTTAGTGTTTATCATTGAAAGTCCTGGTAAGTTTTCGTTGTTTTCTTAGTGTCAGTGTGTCCCGTTTGATCCTCTTGAAGAGAAGAAGCAGCAGCACTGGCTTCCTAACAGTAGACAGCCGGATGAATGAATGAATGACTGGAAAAAGTGTATTGCTCACGTTTGGCGCATACTCATTCCTCCAAATGGAACTAAAGTGATTTGGACCTATGGCCTTTCTTTTTTCCTTCCTCTTCTTTTGCTCTGCTTTTGCTTCATAGCTCTCCCTTTTGCCCCGTCGCTGAATTATAACCACACAACAACCTCAAACCGCCTTCTTCTTCTTCTTCTTCTTCTTTTTTTTTCTTTTTTTGTGGTGTGATGATGTGTAATTGCGCCCGGCGATGAAGCGGGCGGAGCTGCAAATTAACAATCCTTCAATTCTCTCACTTCTCCACTTGCCACGTGTTGAAAACCTGATAGGAAATGACACTTAAAATTCAGTGAGAGTCTATTTAAAGGAAGCGTTTTTCCAGTTCCTGAAACAGCATCTTTCCAAGTGAAAATTTTGCTTCTGACACAACTTACAAACATAGAGCAAGAAGTATTGTGCCAGACCATCTGTCAGACATGAACACACAGTATTTACCAGTAATTGTCAGGCAGCTTTAGCCGTCATACTTTGCTGTAGTGGCAGATGCCGAGGGGAGGGACACCCTCGTTTGACTTGAAACGCAAATACGTGAGGCCAGTACTGTTTTTTGTTTTGGTTTGTCATTTGTATAAAGCGGTGCTGTAATTAAGCAGTGTTTTGTTATGAAGGAGATTTTTGCAATGAAAATACTAATTGAAATTCATCATCACTCGCCCGACTGCAATTCAACAAAATGAAGCACACTGATAATTTCAAGGCCCATTCTGTTATTGGCCTGAGTGGGATAATTGGGCAAGTTTTAATATCAAGTCGAATCCCAATTGCTTTGCATCGGTGCTTTGCCTCTCCTTCTGTAAACATGTTTGGAAGTCATGTATCTGTCACTTGTGTTGATGCCACTTAATCTAACTGTGAAACTGGAGGAAGTGATGATAATTTCAAGCCCAAAGGCCAGTCTGTATTTCATATCTTAACGTCTGCCTTCTGCAGTGAAGATGAGATTTGTCCCTGACTAGAGCAGGTGACAGATTACAGAGGTTTTTGAGTTTGCTGTAATGTTTTGATGCCGTAAAAGCAGTGTCCATGATAGAAATCATCTGTCCATGCTTTTTTATTTGTTGTTAAACTAGTGCCATTTGAAAGGGTGGAGGTGTAAAATGAAGGCTTTCTGCATGTACCCCCACCTGCTACTACTCACCTTTACTCATTCCTCCCCCCATTTTTGTCGGGGGGTTCACTGAGTAGTGAAGACCCACCCGGCTTGAAGACCTTTTTGGCTTTTTTTTGGTTTGGTTTCTTTTTTTGTAAAGCAAGGACAGTTGCTGGGTGTAAATCAAATTGATGTAACATAAAAATAGCATCAGCATTTTTCTAATGGATTATGTTTTCATGTTATCTGTTTTCTTTATTTACATTGTCTAACCATAGACTAACTCTTATCAGACTAACCTGATGAAAACTTGTGACCCTTCAGTGATCTGTGACAGCTGCTTTTTTAGCATCATGATTAAAATGTGTTGGGGTTTTTTGGTTTTGTTTTGGGGTTTTTTTTATTGTCATTGCTGTAAAGTATTTTCTATATGGTTTATGCATGGTGAAGTTAAATTATTAAATATGACTTTAAGTTGGTCGTCTGAATTTTGGGTTTTAATTCATTTGAGTATGGATGTGTCCAAGAAGACCTGCTGAAGTTCAAACTGAGCACCATAATGGGGAAGAAAGGTGATTTAAGGCCAAATTGGTCCGAGTGTTTCACAAACTGCTCATCTACTGTGATCTTCCCACACAACCGGTGGTTTGAAAAAGAGAAAATATCCAGGGATTAGCAGTTCTCTGGGTGATGACAGATGGTAGCGGTCATAGGGGAATAGCTAGACTGTTTTGAGCTGATAGAAAGAAAATAGTCAAGTATTCATTTGATTTAATGGGGGCATTGCAGTTTAACATGGTAATGATACAGAGTATGAAACTGCTGCACAGAGATTTTAAAGTTGTTTTTTTTTTCATTTTCAATCCTTATCCATAGTTGGGCTAATAAACTACTAATTGTAGTATAATTAATTAAATCAAGTGCAGCTCTGACTTACTTTTGACAAACCTTTGACAACAACGGTTGTTTGTAATAATGTAATAATTGTTATACCACATTCTGTAACAATGCTGTTGAATTAATGTAACAGATCCCTTTATACAGTATTTCTGATGACTTTTTGAATTTCCCTGGAACGTAACCAGTTTGCTGTATCTGTGTTATGAGCAGTGACAAGACCTGGAAACAAAACCTCCCTCTTAAGTTCAATATTTCTTTTAGTATAATTTTAATTTTCAAAAACCAATAAATGTTTATTAACATTTTTTAACACTGAGACAATATTGTATACTGTGGCTAAACAACATTTTTAAGACTTCCAAAATGCCTAAACTATTTTAAAGCATTTTCTTTTTAAATTTTGCTCCATAATTTTCTAAATTAAATAATACATGGTAGTTTTAGACATCAGTGTTTTAAAAAAAGATAAATGAATCAATAAAAAATAAATAGTAAAAAAGTGAAATAACTAAGTTTGTAAGATAAAATAATGGACTTTGATACGGTAGTTACTTCTGTTTTTAAGCGCTATGCAGCAAAACTTCATGTTCGGGCACGCCTTGTACTTTTTCACACCACGTGCTCATGACTTGGCTCGAGCGTCCTCCATTTGCTGCTCGAACTGGTCGTGATGCGGGTTTTTACTCGGACACACCATAGCAAGACTACCACTATATAACCACATGAATTTAGGTTGCCTAGAGAAGCATAAAAACTAGTTATTTCTATTTATATTGTTAAAGCAAACCTCAGTGGAAATAGAGTCTGGAGAGGAGTTTACTAGCGGGTGACTGCACGGACTTCGGACATGTGCGTCGAGGAAAAAAAGCGCAGACGATGTTAACTACATGACACAAGGTGAGGCACTGTAGGGCTAGAATGAGGACGCTTGTATTGTTTTTTGTGAATTTCCTCTGTTAAGTTTAAAATAACGTGTTTTTGTGCAGATATTGTTAGCTTGAGGTGGTGACTAGCGAACAACTAGCCACTAATACTAGCCTACCTACTACCTGCTCATTAGCATCAGCATGACGCCTAAATTACAGTTACTTGGTTATTAACACCAGTGCAAATTTGCTTCTTTTTAAGCTGCTGGATATGACTGTTTTAATAAACATATGTGAAAGGGTTTTGTTTGGTGTGCTAGCTGTCAGCAGGTTTAACATTTTTTAAGTTTGAAGGTAGTTGCCAACTTCTTAACCGTCACTGTGGCGTGCCAGAAGCACAGTGCACAGTCAGCTGGGTAAATATGCACTGCATGTTCATATTTTTATAATAAAAATGCACTAAAATGTTGGTATGCAGTTTATGCATAATGCTTTTATGAAGTAAGAAGGTTCTACTTCACCCCTTTGGAAAATAAAAAGAACTACATGTGCCAATGCAATACAATATAATGCAATACAGTACAACTTTATTTATATAGCACATTTAAAAACCAGAAAGTGCTTCACAGTAATGCCAGGTGTGCTCTATTCTAATTTTGAAAATGTTAATGTTTTATAAAGGATTTTTGTTTGTTTATTTATTTTTATAAGGCAACATTTTATAATTGGCAACACTTGTTGCCAATTGATCTTCACGAAATTCCAGTATCCAATTTTACCTATTTATGACAGTGCCATAGTAGCTTTAGCTCCGCTGTGTGTAAAAAACCTTCTTGTTAACTGTAGTGGCAAGCCTCGTTGGCGCAGTAGGCAGCGCGTCAGTCTCATAATCTGAAGGTCGTGAGTTCGAGCCTCACACGGGGCAGAATATTTTGTTTACATCCATATGAACAGAATCGACTTTATGGCACTTTGAGTACATTTTAGAGATATGTTTTATAGATAAATGAATTTCACAGCTACTGTGTCTTGTAGTTTAAAAATTTTAGTTTGCTTGGATTGGATATCAGTTTTAGTATTAGTCTTCCTATCATCTAAAACTATGCTAAAGCGTAAGTGTGAATTTTGAAACACTAGGGGTTGAGGTTAAAGCTGTAAGCCCGGCTAGCTCAGTCGGTAGAGCATGAGACTCTTAATCTCAGGGTCGTGGGTTCGAGCCCCACGTTGGGCGTAAATCTTTTCCTCATTTGCCCCTCTTCCTGTTTGTCTTCTTTTGTAATTTTGATGTCCAGTGTTTGGACGCTAGAAAGTTTACATGTCATTTTCAGTGGGAAACCACTGAAAGACATGAGAGACATTGTTGATGTATGCATGTTAATTCAGCAATTCGATAAGGGGCATCTGTGAGCATTGGTGGTTCAGTGGTAGAATTCTCGCCTGCCACGCGGGAGGCCCGGGTTCGATTCCCGGCCAATGCAACAGTCTTTTTAATTTTTTTTTAGTCGATAAATTAATTTCTATGTTCCCTATGTTCTTTGGGTACACAGAAGCATTTTCTTTAATTTTTTATGTTGCTTTTATTTTGGCTTAACTGTTAATATTACTGACCCTAATTGTACTTGTTTGTTTGAAGGCATCAATAAAATAAAAGAGACAAAAATACTTATCAGCCTTACATTTTCAAATCCTTAACCTTTCCAATTTGCTTCCCGGTTTTAGATATCGACAATTTCTTGGTAATATGACTTTTGTGGGTCCATTGGTGTGTTGCATCCTAGGCCTCGTTGGCGCAGTAGGCAGCGCGTCAGTCTCATAATCTGAAGGTCGTGAGTTCGAGCCTCACACGGGGCAGGATCTTTTGACACACACATTTCTTGTTTTTGCAAATGGTTATGCATATGCTTATTTTGTTGTATAATCAACTATTACTTCCAGCACCCCCCATGCGTGGCAGGCTGCTAAGACAGCTCTGCTCATTTCTGAGCTTTTGCGTTTAAGTCAACCTAGGATGAGTTGTTTTAATTTTCATATGGTCATTAGAGTGTCCACTCTAATGCAATGTGCTTGAAAAGCTTGGATATGACCGTGAAAAAGGTTTATGAACCCTTCATATAGTATGTTATAAAGGTTTATCTTATTAAGAAAAAAACCCCCAAAAAAAACAAAAACTAAAATACTCCCCGTCGGGGAATCGAACCCCGGTCTCCCGCGTGACAGGCGGGGATACTAACCACTATACTAACGAGGAGATATCTTTGTCAACTGTCTTTACTGTTTAAATACCAGCAATCGGAATAACAGCACTAAAAGTGAGGGATATGTCATTTGTTTCTGCCATTGCCCATGGAAAGCCTTCCCATCTGTTTGATTTCAAGACTCACACGTGACAGGCGATCCTCCCCTATGGATGCGTGCCGGCCCTCTGGAACCACTTCATCCAACTTTCATCACAATTCCTCTTTCTTTTCTCAGGTCAGAATTGTATGGTGGCTGGGAAGTGCAAATCGCAACAAATTAAAAAACCACAACAAATTAAAAACCCGCAACAAATTAAAAAAACCCCCACAACAAATTACAAAAACCCCCACAACAAATTAAAAATCCTTGACGGGAAGGGATTGTCTGAAATACCGGAAGTGACGCAACGATTAGCCTAATGGGGCTTTTGGAGTGTGATGTCACGAGAGGGGGCGTGGCCATGATTTTTGGTTGAGGCGCCATGTTTCTGGCCCAAACAAAGCGCTAGCGAAAGAGGAGCGAAAGTACACGGATAACACTAGCTATGGTTCGTACTTGCTGTGCGGTTGGTTGTAAACTTAGATCGCACGACCGGCAAGGCAATAAGGTTGAAAATGGTTTATCTTTTCATTCTTTCCCCACCTGGAAGCAACATGAGGCAGCTCTTGTATCGTATGTTACCAAAAGAAGGCGTCTAGTCTGGATAGCAGCTGTGAGACGAGCTGATATGCAGTTCTCTTCCATCTCCAAATATCTGTTGGTGTGCTCCAGACATTTTCATTCCGGTAAGTTATAGATATGTTCATATCACTCTTTATCCGGTCTTTAAGTCTGACGTCACTAGCCATGTCTGGGCTCAAACGCTGCTGCAGGTCCATAAATCACTGAGAGTTGAAAAACTATCTAAAGTCTTTCATCTGTAATAAAATGATCAGCGTTCTGCTCTACCATGTGTAACAATTGAGTTTATCATCCAGGCAACCATGAAAACGAAACGGAATTTATGACATTTAACAGAGTTAGAAATTAGCAGGAAGTTAGCTCGCTAGCTTCCATCTAAATGAGGGATTTTGGAAACAAATTCAAACGTACAGCTCTGCTATCGCTTCCAACATAAATGAAGACAGAAAACTAAACAGCAGTGACGTTTGTAGGGTACTGTGAGTAAAATGCATTTGATTTTCTCTTGAACATTCAAATTAGTGCAATTATAAATTCATTCATGAGGGGCAAATTACAGTGAGAACATGTGGAGGCTCTGGCGAAGTTCACACTGCACGCGAAAGCGCATCAAATCCGACTTTTATTTTTACCCTATGCGACCCATATCCAATCATGGTATGACAGTGTAAAAACAGCACAATTCCGATATTTTCAAATCCGATCTGGGTCACTTTCGTATGTGGTACTGAATCCGATACATATCTGATGTTTCAGAAAGCAAATTAAAAATCCCTTCCCGTCAAGGATTTTTAATTTGTTGTGGGTTTTTGTAATTTGTTGTGTGCTTTTGTAATTTGTTGTGGGGTTTTTTTTTTATTTGTTGTGTGTTTTTGTAATTTGTTGTGGGGTTTTTAAATTTGTTGTGGGTTTTTGTAATTTGTTGTGGGGTTTTTTAATTTGTTGTGAGTTTTTGTAATTTGTTGTGGGGGTTTTTGTAATTTGTTGTGGGTTTTTTTAATTTATTGTGGGGTTTTGTAATTTGTTGCGGGTTTTTGTAATTTGTTGTGGGTTTTTTAAATTTGTTGCAGGGTTTTAATTTGTTGTGGTTTTTTAATTTGTTGCGATTTGCACTTCCCAGCCACCGTAGAATTGCGGGGCACCACACGTTGGCTCCCAAATGACTCCTACCTGTTATTTCTTCTAGGACACTTTGTCCAGGTAGGGTTAGGAATGTCTTTGCATTGGAAGCGGATGAACAAGGGCTGATAATTGGTTATCAGCAGCTCCCGAGCTGAGTCTCTGGAGGTTGCCTGGAGTTCCTTTGCCAACAGGGTCCATGGAGAGGGATAATTTGAAGTCATTCTTGCCTGACTGTTAAGTTGGAACAAGAAGTCTATGCAAACCAAACTTGGGTTGGACATCGTATCTGCATTAAGTCAAGATGTTGTTGAGAGTAGACTTTGGAGAGTGGCGCGAATTCGACGAGACAATTGGCAGACTTGTAAGGGCTGGTGGCTGAGCGGTAGAACTGTCGCCTGCCACATGTGAATCACGAAATCAGAAGGTAGTGACTTGTAGCCTCACGCAAGCGATGTGCTTTGATGCGCAGTACGTGGCAGAGTTTGTGCATCCATTTTAAGCGTCTGGAGAGGAGAGTTTGGACAGTAGCGCGAATTCAGCGGGACAATTGGCGGACATGCAAGGGTTGTTAGCTCAGCGGTAGAATTGTCGCCTGCCATGCGCAAGTCTCGAAAACTGGCGGTGTTGAGCTCTATCCTCACGGGAGGCATGTTTTGATGCGCAGTTCGGCCACACATTTTTTGGATGTCCTGTCACACCCTTCACCTCCAAGACGGCAGCTCATCCTGGGCTTGAAGAACTGGCAACTCTGCTTCATTTGTTGACGGCTTCAAGGAATGGTCCGTTTTGGGGGGAGATGGTGCCTTGAGGCTCTCTTGATACACAGTACGTGGCAAAGGCAACCCATCCATTGTCTACCGCTTGTCCCTTTCGGGTAAGGCGGAGGTGGGGCAAAACACAGTTTCCCTGACCGGGAATCGAACCCGGGCCGCGGCGGTGAGAGCGCCGAATCCTGACCACTAGACCATCAGGGAGCTGCCACAGAGGTGTCTTGATGAGTGACGCGTGGGTGTATCGGGCTACATTTTCCGCTGCGCCTCGAGAGGAGCGCTTGGGCAATGGCGCGAATTCGTTGAGAAAACTGCCACGTGTGTGAGCATTGGTGGTTCAGTGGTAGAATTCTCGCCTGCCACGCGGGAGACCCGGGTTCGATTCCCGGCCAATGCACGGTTCCTTTATGCGTGGGGTCTTGGGGGGCATTAAGTTTGTTCTCGGTCACGGCCAGACGGCATCAAGATTTGGAACAAGAAGCCTGTGCAAACCAAACTTGGGTTGGACATCGTATCTGCATTAAGTCAAGATGTTGTTGAGAGGAGACTTTGGACAGTGGCGCGAATTCGGCGGGACAATTGGCAGACTTAGAATTGTCGCCTGCCAGCGCCAGTGGGTGACTGAATATATGTTTACAGACATTGCTGGTAAACCCGTGTGTCTTATTAGTGGAGCTAATGTGGCTGTAATTAAGGAATTTAACTTAAGACGGCACTACGAGACAAAAGAAGAATGGTCCGTTTTGGGGGAAGATGGTGTCTTGAGCCTCGCTTGATACACAGTACGTGGCAAAGGCAACCCATCCATTGTCTACCGCTTGTCCCTTTCAGGTAAGCCGGAGCTGGGTCAAAACACCGTTTTTAGGATCTCCTGTGGCACTCTTCACCTCCAAAACCCGTTCAGGGCTTAAATACCTGGGGACTCACCTTTGTTTGTCCAAGCTGAATTTCATTTCTGTGCAGCTTCGAGAAATCGTCCATTTTCAGGTTCCCTGTCAGCCTCGTTGGCGCAGTAGGCAGCGCGTCAGTCTCATAATCTGAAGGTCGTGAGTTCGAGCCTCACACGAGGCAGGTGTTTTGGTACAGAGTTGGTCCATCCATTTTGTACCTCTTCTACCCATTTCGAGGACGCTGGAGCCTTAGAACCACTCCTTTGTAGTGGATTTTCAGCCTCCTCCGATGCGAGATCTAGAACAGGGATCAATCCAAATCATTCTGCCATTGAGCGTGGAAAGCCTTCCCATCTGTTTGATTTCAAGACTCACACGTGGCAGGCGATCCTCCCCTATGGATGTGTGCCGGCCCTCTGAAACCACTTCATCCAACTTTCACCACAATTCCTCTTTCTTTTCTCAGGTCAGAATTGCGGGGCACCACACGTTGGCTCCCAAATGACTCCTACCTGTTATTTCTTCTAGGACACTTTGTCCAGGTAGGGTTAGGCATGTCTTTGCATTGGAAGCGGATGAACAAGGGCTGATAATTGGTTATCAGCAGCTCCCGAGCTGAGTCTCTGGAGGTTGCCTGGAGTTCCTTTGCCAACAGGGTCCATGGAGAGGGATAATTTGAAGTCATTCTTGCCTGACTGTTAAGTTGGAACAAGAAGTCTATGCAAACCAAACTTGGGTTGGACATCGTATCGGCATTAAGTCAAGATGTTGTTGAGAGTAGACTTTGGAGAGTGGCGCGAATTCGACGAGACAATTGGCAGACTTGTAAGGGCTGGTGGCTGAGCGGTAGAACTGTCGCCTGCCACATGTGAATCACGAAATCAGAAGGTAGTGACTTGTAGCCTCACGCAAGCGATGTGCTTTGATGCGCAGTACGTGGCAGAGTTTGTGCATCCATTTTAAGCGTCTGGAGAGGAGAGTTTGGACAGTAGCGCGAATTCAGCGGGACAATTGGCGGACATGCAAGGGTTGTTAGCTCAGCGGTAGAATTGTCGCCTGCCATGCGCAAGTCTCGAAAACTGGCGGTGTTGAGCTCTATCCTCACGGGAGGCATGTTTTGATGCGCAGTTCGGCCACACATTTTTTGGATGTCCTGTCACACCCTTCACCTCCAAGACGGCAGCTCATCCTGGGCTTGAAGAACTGGCAACTCTGCTTCATTTGTTGACGGCTTCAAGGAATGGTCCGTTTTGGGGGGAGATGGTGCCTTGAGGCTCTCTTGATACACAGTACGTGGCAAAGGCAATCCATCCATTGTCTACCGCTTGTCCCTTTCGGGTAAGGCGGAGGTGGGGCAAAACACAGTTTCCCTGACCGGGAATCGAACCCGGGCCGCGGCGGTGAGAGCGCCGAATCCTGACCACTAGACCATCAGGGAGCTGCCACAGAGGTGTCTTGATGAGTGACGCGTGGGTGTATCGGGCTACATTTTCCGCTGCGCCTCGAGAGGAGCGCTTGGGCAATGGCGCGAATTCGTTGAGAAAACTGCCACGTGTGTGAGCATTGGTGGTTCAGTGGTAGAATTCTCGCCTGCCACGCGGGAGACCCGGGTTCGATTCCCGGCCAATGCACGGTTCCTTTATGCGTGGGGTCTTGGGGGGCATTAAGTTTGTTCTCGGTCACGGCCAGACGGCATCAAGATTTGGAACAAGAAGCCTGTGCAAACCAAACTTGGGTTGGACATCGTATCTGCATTAAGTCAAGATGTTGTTGAGAGGAGACTTTGGACAGTGGCGCGAATTCGGCGGGACAATTGGCAGACTTAGAATTGTCGCCTGCCAGCGCCAGTGGGTGACTGAATATATGTTTACAGACATTGCTGGTAAACCCGTGTGTCTTATTAGTGGAGCTAATGTGGCTGTAATTAAGGAATTTAACTTAAGACGGCACTACGAGACAAAAGAAGAATGGTCCGTTTTGGGGGAAGATGGTGTCTTGAGCCTCGCTTGATACACAGTACGTGGCAAAGGCAACCCATCCATTGTCTACCGCTTGTCCCTTTCAGGTAAGCCGGAGCTGGGTCAAAACACCGTTTTTAGGATCTCCTGTGGCACTCTTCACCTCCAAAACCCGTTCAGGGCTTAAATACCTGGGGACTCACCTTTGTTTGTCCAAGCTGAATTTCATTTCTGTGCAGCTTCGAGAAATCGTCCATTTTCAGGTTCCCTGTCAGCCTCGTTGGCGCAGTAGGCAGCGCGTCAGTCTCATAATCTGAAGGTCGTGAGTTCGAGCCTCACACGAGGCAGGTGTTTTGGTACAGAGTTGGTCCATCCATTTTGTACCTCTTCTACCCATTTCGAGGACGCTGGAGCCTTAGAACCACTCCTTTGTAGTGGATTTTCAGCCTCCTCCGATGCGAGATCTAGAACAGGGATCAATCCAAATCATTCTGCCATTGAGCGTGGAAAGCCTTCCCATCTGTTTGATTTCAAGACTCACACGTGGCAGGCGATCCTCCCCTATGGATGTGTGCCGGCCCTCTGAAACCACTTCATCCAACTTTCACCACAATTCCTCTTTCTTTTCTCAGGTCAGAATTGCGGGGCACCACACGTTGGCTCCCAAATGACTCCTACCTGTTATTTCTTCTAGGACACTTTGTCCAGGTAGGGTTAGGCATGTCTTTGCATTGGAAGCGGATGAACAAGGGCTGATAATTGGTTATCAGCAGCTCCCGAGCTGAGTCTCTGGAGGTTGCCTGGAGTTCCTTTGCCAACAGGGTCCATGGAGAGGGATAATTTGAAGTCATTCTTGCCTGACTGTTAAGTTGGAACAAGAAGTCTATGCAAACCAAACTTGGGTTGGACATCGTATCTGCATTAAGTCAAGATGTTGTTGAGAGGAGACTTTGGACAGTGGCGCGAATTCGGCGGGACAATTGGCAGACTTAGAATTGTCGCCTGCCAGCGCCAGTGGGTGACTGAATATATGTTTACAGACATTGCTGGTAAACCCGTGTGTCTTATTAGTGGAGCTAATGTGGCTGTAATTAAGGAATTTAACTTAAGACGGCACTACGAGACAAAAGAAGAATGGTCCGTTTTGGGGGAAGATGGTGTCTTGAGCCTCGCTTGATACACAGTACGTGGCAAAGGCAACCCATCCATTGTCTACCGCTTGTCCCTTTCAGGTAAGCCGGAGCTGGGTCAAAACACCGTTTTTAGGATCTCCTGTGGCACTCTTCACCTCCAAAACCCGTTCAGGGCTTAAATACCTGGGGACTCACCTTTGTTTGTCCAAGCTGAATTTCATTTCTGTGCAGCTTCGAGAAATCGTCCATTTTCAGGTTCCCTGTCAGCCTCGTTGGCGCAGTAGGCAGCGCGTCAGTCTCATAATCTGAAGGTCGTGAGTTCGAGCCTCACACGAGGCAGGTGTTTTGGTACAGAGTTGGTCCATCCATTTTGTACCTCTTCTACCCATTTCGAGGACGCTGGAGCCTTAGAACCACTCCTTTGTAGTGGATTTTCAGCCTCCTCCGATGCGAGATCTAGAACAGGGATCAATCCAAATCATTCTGCCATTGAGCGTGGAAAGCCTTCCCATCTGTTTGATTTCAAGACTCACACGTGGCAGGCGATCCTCCCCTATGGATGTGTGCCGGCCCTCTGAAACCACTTCATCCAACTTTCACCACAATTCCTCTTTCTTTTCTCAGGTCAGAATTGCGGGGCACCACACGTTGGCTCCCAAATGACTCCTACCTGTTATTTCTTCTAGGACACTTTGTCCAGGTAGGGTTAGGCATGTCTTTGCATTGGAAGCGGATGAACAAGGGCTGATAATTGGTTATCAGCAGCTCCCGAGCTGAGTCTCTGGAGGTTGCCTGGAGTTCCTTTGCCAACAGGGTCCATGGAGAGGGATAATTTGAAGTCATTCTTGCCTGACTGTTAAGTTGGAACAAGAAGTCTATGCAAACCAAACTTGGGTTGGACATCGTATCGGCATTAAGTCAAGATGTTGTTGAGAGTAGACTTTGGAGAGTGGCGCGAATTCGACGAGACAATTGGCAGACTTGTAAGGGCTGGTGGCTGAGCGGTAGAACTGTCGCCTGCCACATGTGAATCACGAAATCAGAAGGTAGTGACTTGTAGCCTCACGCAAGCGATGTGCTTTGATGCGCAGTACGTGGCAGAGTTTGTGCATCCATTTTAAGCGTCTGGAGAGGAGAGTTTGGACAGTAGCGCGAATTCAGCGGGACAATTGGCGGACATGCAAGGGTTGTTAGCTCAGCGGTAGAATTGTCGCCTGCCATGCGCAAGTCTCGAAAACTGGCGGTGTTGAGCTCTATCCTCACGGGAGGCATGTTTTGATGCGCAGTTCGGCCACACATTTTTTGGATGTCCTGTCACACCCTTCACCTCCAAGACGGCAGCTCATCCTGGGCTTGAAGAACTGGCAACTCTGCTTCATTTGTTGACGGCTTCAAGGAATGGTCCGTTTTGGGGGGAGATGGTGCCTTGAGGCTCTCTTGATACACAGTACGTGGCAAAGGCAACCCATCCATTGTCTACCGCTTGTCCCTTTCGGGTAAGGCGGAGGTGGGGCAAAACACAGTTTCCCTGACCGGGAATCGAACCCGGGCCGCGGCGGTGAGAGCGCCGAATCCTGACCACTAGACCATCAGGGAGCTGCCACAGAGGTGTCTTGATGAGTGACGCGTGGGTGTATCGGGCTACATTTTCCGCTGCGCCTCGAGAGGAGCGCTTGGGCAATGGCGCGAATTCGTTGAGAAAACTGCCACGTGTGTGAGCATTGGTGGTTCAGTGGTAGAATTCTCGCCTGCCACGCGGGAGACCCGGGTTCGATTCCCGGCCAATGCACGGTTCCTTTATGCGTGGGGTCTTGGGGGGCATTAAGTTTGTTCTCGGTCACGGCCAGACGGCATCAAGATTTGGAACAAGAAGCCTGTGCAAACCAAACTTGGGTTGGACATCGTATCTGCATTAAGTCAAGATGTTGTTGAGAGGAGACTTTGGACAGTGGCGCGAATTCGGCGGGACAATTGGCAGACTTAGAATTGTCGCCTGCCAGCGCCAGTGGGTGACTGAATATATGTTTACAGACATTGCTGGTAAACCCGTGTGTCTTATTAGTGGAGCTAATGTGGCTGTAATTAAGGAATTTAACTTAAGACGGCACTACGAGACAAAAGAAGAATGGTCCGTTTTGGGGGAAGATGGTGTCTTGAGCCTCGCTTGATACACAGTACGTGGCAAAGGCAACCCATCCATTGTCTACCGCTTGTCCCTTTCAGGTAAGCCGGAGCTGGGTCAAAACACCGTTTTTAGGATCTCCTGTGGCACTCTTCACCTCCAAAACCCGTTCAGGGCTTAAATACCTGGGGACTCACCTTTGTTTGTCCAAGCTGAATTTCATTTCTGTGCAGCTTCGAGAAATCGTCCATTTTCAGGTTCCCTGTCAGCCTCGTTGGCGCAGTAGGCAGCGCGTCAGTCTCATAATCTGAAGGTCGTGAGTTCGAGCCTCACACGAGGCAGGTGTTTTGGTACAGAGTTGGTCCATCCATTTTGTACCTCTTCTACCCATTTCGAGGACGCTGGAGCCTTAGAACCACTCCTTTGTAGTGGATTTTCAGCCTCCTCCGATGCGAGATCTAGAACAGGGATCAATCCAAATCATTCTGCCATTGAGCGTGGAAAGCCTTCCCATCTGTTTGATTTCAAGACTCACACGTGGCAGGCGATCCTCCCCTATGGATGTGTGCCGGCCCTCTGAAACCACTTCATCCAACTTTCACCACAATTCCTCTTTCTTTTCTCAGGTCAGAATTGCGGGGCACCACACGTTGGCTCCCAAATGACTCCTACCTGTTATTTCTTCTAGGACACTTTGTCCAGGTAGGGTTAGGCATGTCTTTGCATTGGAAGCGGATGAACAAGGGCTGATAATTGGTTATCAGCAGCTCCCGAGCTGAGTCTCTGGAGGTTGCCTGGAGTTCCTTTGCCAACAGGGTCCATGGAGAGGGATAATTTGAAGTCATTCTTGCCTGACTGTTAAGTTGGAACAAGAAGTCTATGCAAACCAAACTTGGGTTGGACATCGTATCGGCATTAAGTCAAGATGTTGTTGAGAGTAGACTTTGGAGAGTGGCGCGAATTCGACGAGACAATTGGCAGACTTGTAAGGGCTGGTGGCTGAGCGGTAGAACTGTCGCCTGCCACATGTGAATCACGAAATCAGAAGGTAGTGACTTGTAGCCTCACGCAAGCGATCTGCTTTGATGCGCAGTACGTGGCAGAGTTTGTGCATCCATTTTAAGCGTCTGGAGAGGAGAGTTTGGACAGTAGCGCGAATTCAGCGGGACAATTGGCGGACATGCAAGGGTTGTTAGCTCAGCGGTAGAATTGTCGCCTGCCATGCGCAAGTCTCGAAAACTGGCGGTGTTGAGCTCTATCCTCACGGGAGGCATGTTTTGATGCGCAGTTCGGCCACACATTTTTTGGATGTCCTGTCACACCCTTCACCTCCAAGACGGCAGCTCATCCTGGGCTTGAAGAACTGGCAACTCTGCTTCATTTGTTGACGGCTTCAAGGAATGGTCCGTTTTGGGGGGAGATGGTGCCTTGAGGCTCTCTTGATACACAGTACGTGGCAAAGGCAACCCATCCATTGTCTACCGCTTGTCCCTTTCGGGTAAGGCGGAGGTGGGGCAAAACACAGTTTCCCTGACCGGGAATCGAACCCGGGCCGCGGCGGTGAGAGCGCCGAATCCTGACCACTAGACCATCAGGGAGCTGCCACAGAGGTGTCTTGATGAGTGACGCGTGGGTGTATCGGGCTACATTTTCCGCTGCGCCTCGAGAGGAGCGCTTGGGCAATGGCGCGAATTCGTTGAGAAAACTGCCACGTGTGTGAGCATTGGTGGTTCAGTGGTAGAATTCTCGCCTGCCACGCGGGAGACCCGGGTTCGATTCCCGGCCAATGCACGGTTCCTTTATGCGTGGGGTCTTGGGGGGCATTAAGTTTGTTCTCGGTCACGGCCAGACGGCATCAAGATTTGGAACAAGAAGCCTGTGCAAACCAAACTTGGGTTGGACATCGTATCTGCATTAAGTCAAGATGTTGTTGAGAGGAGACTTTGGACAGTGGCGCGAATTCGGCGGGACAATTGGCAGACTTAGAATTGTCGCCTGCCAGCGCCAGTGGGTGACTGAATATATGTTTACAGACATTGCTGGTAAACCCGTGTGTCTTATTAGTGGAGCTAATGTGGCTGTAATTAAGGAATTTAACTTAAGACGGCACTACGAGACAAAAGAAGAATGGTCCGTTTTGGGGGAAGATGGTGTCTTGAGCCTCGCTTGATACACAGTACGTGGCAAAGGCAACCCATCCATTGTCTACCGCTTGTCCCTTTCAGGTAAGCCGGAGCTGGGTCAAAACACCGTTTTTAGGATCTCCTGTGGCACTCTTCACCTCCAAAACCCGTTCAGGGCTTAAATACCTGGGGACTCACCTTTGTTTGTCCAAGCTGAATTTCATTTCTGTGCAGCTTCGAGAAATCGTCCATTTTCAGGTTCCCTGTCAGCCTCGTTGGCGCAGTAGGCAGCGCGTCAGTCTCATAATCTGAAGGTCGTGAGTTCGAGCCTCACACGAGGCAGGTGTTTTGGTACAGAGTTGGTCCATCCATTTTGTACCTCTTCTACCCATTTCGAGGACGCTGGAGCCTTAGAACCACTCCTTTGTAGTGGATTTTCAGCCTCCTCCGATGCGAGATCTAGAACAGGGATCAATCCAAATCATTCTGCCATTGAGCGTGGAAAGCCTTCCCATCTGTTTGATTTCAAGACTCACACGTGGCAGGCGATCCTCCCCTATGGATGTGTGCCGGCCCTCTGAAACCACTTCATCCAACTTTCACCACAATTCCTCTTTCTTTTCTCAGGTCAGAATTGCGGGGCACCACACGTTGGCTCCCAAATGACTCCTACCTGTTATTTCTTCTAGGACACTTTGTCCAGGTAGGGTTAGGCATGTCTTTGCATTGGAAGCGGATGAACAAGGGCTGATAATTGGTTATCAGCAGCTCCCGAGCTGAGTCTCTGGAGGTTGCCTGGAGTTCCTTTGCCAACAGGGTCCATGGAGAGGGATAATTTGAAGTCATTCTTGCCTGACTGTTAAGTTGGAACAAGAAGTCTATGCAAACCAAACTTGGGTTGGACATCGTATCGGCATTAAGTCAAGATGTTGTTGAGAGTAGACTTTGGAGAGTGGCGCGAATTCGACGAGACAATTGGCAGACTTGTAAGGGCTGGTGGCTGAGCGGTAGAACTGTCGCCTGCCACATGTGAATCACGAAATCAGAAGGTAGTGACTTGTAGCCTCACGCAAGCGATCTGCTTTGATGCGCAGTACGTGGCAGAGTTTGTGCATCCATTTTAAGCGTCTGGAGAGGAGAGTTTGGACAGTAGCGCGAATTCAGCGGGACAATTGGCGGACATGCAAGGGTTGTTAGCTCAGCGGTAGAATTGTCGCCTGCCATGCGCAAGTCTCGAAAACTGGCGGTGTTGAGCTCTATCCTCACGGGAGGCATGTTTTGATGCGCAGTTCGGCCACACATTTTTTGGATGTCCTGTCACACCCTTCACCTCCAAGACGGCAGCTCATCCTGGGCTTGAAGAACTGGCAACTCTGCTTCATTTGTTGACGGCTTCAAGGAATGGTCCGTTTTGGGGGGAGATGGTGCCTTGAGGCTCTCTTGATACACAGTACGTGGCAAAGGCAACCCATCCATTGTCTACCGCTTGTCCCTTTCGGGTAAGGCGGAGGTGGGGCAAAACACAGTTTCCCTGACCGGGAATCGAACCCGGGCCGCGGCGGTGAGAGCGCCGAATCCTGACCACTAGACCATCAGGGAGCTGCCACAGAGGTGTCTTGATGAGTGACGCGTGGGTGTATCGGGCTACATTTTCCGCTGCGCCTCGAGAGGAGCGCTTGGGCAATGGCGCGAATTCGTTGAGAAAACTGCCACGTGTGTGAGCATTGGTGGTTCAGTGGTAGAATTCTCGCCTGCCACGCGGGAGACCCGGGTTCGATTCCCGGCCAATGCACGGTTCCTTTATGCGTGGGGTCTTGGGGGGCATTAAGTTTGTTCTCGGTCACGGCCAGACGGCATCAAGATTTGGAACAAGAAGCCTGTGCAAACCAAACTTGGGTTGGACATCGTATCTGCATTAAGTCAAGATGTTGTTGAGAGGAGACTTTGGACAGTGGCGCGAATTCGGCGGGACAATTGGCAGACTTAGAATTGTCGCCTGCCAGCGCCAGTGGGTGACTGAATATATGTTTACAGACATTGCTGGTAAACCCGTGTGTCTTATTAGTGGAGCTAATGTGGCTGTAATTAAGGAATTTAACTTAAGACGGCACTACGAGACAAAAGAAGAATGGTCCGTTTTGGGGGAAGATGGTGTCTTGAGCCTCGCTTGATACACAGTACGTGGCAAAGGCAACCCATCCATTGTCTACCGCTTGTCCCTTTCAGGTAAGCCGGAGCTGGGTCAAAACACCGTTTTTAGGATCTCCTGTGGCACTCTTCACCTCCAAAACCCGTTCAGGGCTTAAATACCTGGGGACTCACCTTTGTTTGTCCAAGCTGAATTTCATTTCTGTGCAGCTTCGAGAAATCGTCCATTTTCAGGTTCCCTGTCAGCCTCGTTGGCGCAGTAGGCAGCGCGTCAGTCTCATAATCTGAAGGTCGTGAGTTCGAGCCTCACACGAGGCAGGTGTTTTGGTACAGAGTTGGTCCATCCATTTTGTACCTCTTCTACCCATTTCGAGGACGCTGGAGCCTTAGAACCACTCCTTTGTAGTGGATTTTCAGCCTCCTCCGATGCGAGATCTAGAACAGGGATCAATCCAAATCATTCTGCCATTGAGCGTGGAAAGCCTTCCCATCTGTTTGATTTCAAGACTCACACGTGGCAGGCGATCCTCCCCTATGGATGTGTGCCGGCCCTCTGAAACCACTTCATCCAACTTTCACCACAATTCCTCTTTCTTTTCTCAGGTCAGAATTGCGGGGCACCACACGTTGGCTCCCAAATGACTCCTACCTGTTATTTCTTCTAGGACACTTTGTCCAGGTAGGGTTAGGCATGTCTTTGCATTGGAAGCGGATGAACAAGGGCTGATAATTGGTTATCAGCAGCTCCCGAGCTGAGTCTCTGGAGGTTGCCTGGAGTTCCTTTGCCAACAGGGTCCATGGAGAGGGATAATTTGAAGTCATTCTTGCCTGACTGTTAAGTTGGAACAAGAAGTCTATGCAAACCAAACTTGGGTTGGACATCGTATCGGCATTAAGTCAAGATGTTGTTGAGAGTAGACTTTGGAGAGTGGCGCGAATTCGACGAGACAATTGGCAGACTTGTAAGGGCTGGTGGCTGAGCGGTAGAACTGTCGCCTGCCACATGTGAATCACGAAATCAGAAGGTAGTGACTTGTAGCCTCACGCAAGCGATGTGCTTTGATGCGCAGTACGTGGCAGAGTTTGTGCATCCATTTTAAGCGTCTGGAGAGGAGAGTTTGGACAGTAGCGCGAATTCAGCGGGACAATTGGCGGACATGCAAGGGTTGTTAGCTCAGCGGTAGAATTGTCGCCTGCCATGCGCAAGTCTCGAAAACTGGCGGTGTTGAGCTCTATCCTCACGGGAGGCATGTTTTGATGCGCAGTTCGGCCACACATTTTTTGGATGTCCTGTCACACCCTTCACCTCCAAGACGGCAGCTCATCCTGGGCTTGAAGAACTGGCAACTCTGCTTCATTTGTTGACGGCTTCAAGGAATGGTCCGTTTTGGGGGGAGATGGTGCCTTGAGGCTCTCTTGATACACAGTACGTGGCAAAGGCAACCCATCCATTGTCTACCGCTTGTCCCTTTCGGGTAAGGCGGAGGTGGGGCAAAACACAGTTTCCCTGACCGGGAATCGAACCCGGGCCGCGGCGGTGAGAGCGCCGAATCCTGACCACTAGACCATCAGGGAGCTGCCACAGAGGTGTCTTGATGAGTGACGCGTGGGTGTATCGGGCTACATTTTCCGCTGCGCCTCGAGAGGAGCGCTTGGGCAATGGCGCGAATTCGTTGAGAAAACTGCCACGTGTGTGAGCATTGGTGGTTCAGTGGTAGAATTCTCGCCTGCCACGCGGGAGACCCGGGTTCGATTCCCGGCCAATGCACGGTTCCTTTATGCGTGGGGTCTTGGGGGGCATTAAGTTTGTTCTCGGTCACGGCCAGACGGCATCAAGATTTGGAACAAGAAGCCTGTGCAAACCAAACTTGGGTTGGACATCGTATCTGCATTAAGTCAAGATGTTGTTGAGAGGAGACTTTGGACAGTGGCGCGAATTCGGCGGGACAATTGGCAGACTTAGAATTGTCGCCTGCCAGCGCCAGTGGGTGACTGAATATATGTTTACAGACATTGCTGGTAAACCCGTGTGTCTTATTAGTGGAGCTAATGTGGCTGTAATTAAGGAATTTAACTTAAGACGGCACTACGAGACAAAAGAAGAATGGTCCGTTTTGGGGGAAGATGGTGTCTTGAGCCTCGCTTGATACACAGTACGTGGCAAAGGCAACCCATCCATTGTCTACCGCTTGTCCCTTTCAGGTAAGCCGGAGCTGGGTCAAAACACCGTTTTTAGGATCTCCTGTGGCACTCTTCACCTCCAAAACCCGTTCAGGGCTTAAATACCTGGGGACTCACCTTTGTTTGTCCAAGCTGAATTTCATTTCTGTGCAGCTTCGAGAAATCGTCCATTTTCAGGTTCCCTGTCAGCCTCGTTGGCGCAGTAGGCAGCGCGTCAGTCTCATAATCTGAAGGTCGTGAGTTCGAGCCTCACACGAGGCAGGTGTTTTGGTACAGAGTTGGTCCATCCATTTTGTACCTCTTCTACCCATTTCGAGGACGCTGGAGCCTTAGAACCACTCCTTTGTAGTGGATTTTCAGCCTCCTCCGATGCGAGATCTAGAACAGGGATCAATCCAAATCATTCTGCCATTGAGCGTGGAAAGCCTTCCCATCTGTTTGATTTCAAGACTCACACGTGGCAGGCGATCCTCCCCTATGGATGTGTGCCGGCCCTCTGAAACCACTTCATCCAACTTTCACCACAATTCCTCTTTCTTTTCTCAGGTCAGAATTGCGGGGCACCACACGTTGGCTCCCAAATGACTCCTACCTGTTATTTCTTCTAGGACACTTTGTCCAGGTAGGGTTAGGCATGTCTTTGCATTGGAAGCGGATGAACAAGGGCTGATAATTGGTTATCAGCAGCTCCCGAGCTGAGTCTCTGGAGGTTGCCTGGAGTTCCTTTGCCAACAGGGTCCATGGAGAGGGATAATTTGAAGTCATTCTTGCCTGACTGTTAAGTTGGAACAAGAAGTCTATGCAAACCAAACTTGGGTTGGACATCGTATCGGCATTAAGTCAAGATGTTGTTGAGAGTAGACTTTGGAGAGTGGCGCGAATTCGACGAGACAATTGGCAGACTTGTAAGGGCTGGTGGCTGAGCGGTAGAACTGTCGCCTGCCACATGTGAATCACGAAATCAGAAGGTAGTGACTTGTAGCCTCACGCAAGCGATGTGCTTTGATGCGCAGTACGTGGCAGAGTTTGTGCATCCATTTTAAGCGTCTGGAGAGGAGAGTTTGGACAGTAGCGCGAATTCAGCGGGACAATTGGCGGACATGCAAGGGTTGTTAGCTCAGCGGTAGAATTGCCATGCGCAAGTCTCGAAAACTGGCGGTGTTGAGCTCTATCCTCACGGGAGGCATGTTTTGATGCGCAGTTCGGCCACACATTTTTTGGATGTCCTGTCACACCCTTCACCTCCAAGACGGCAGCTCATCCTGGGCTTGAAGAACTGGCAACTCTGCTTCATTTGTTGACGGCTTCAAGGAATGGTCCGTTTTGGGGGGAGATGGTGCCTTGAGGCTCTCTTGATACACAGTACGTGGCAAAGGCAACCCATCCATTGTCTACCGCTTGTCCCTTTCGGGTAAGGCGGAGGTGGGGCAAAACACAGTTTCCCTGACCGGGAATCGAACCCGGGCCGCGGCGGTGAGAGCGCCGAATCCTGACCACTAGACCATCAGGGAGCTGCCACAGAGGTGTCTTGATGAGTGACGCGTGGGTGTATCGGGCTACATTTTCCGCTGCGCCTCGAGAGGAGCGCTTGGGCAATGGCGCGAATTCGTTGAGAAAACTGCCACGTGTGTGAGCATTGGTGGTTCAGTGGTAGTATTCTCGCCTGCCACGCGGGAGACCCGGGTTCGATTCCCGGCCAATGCACGGTTCCTTTATGCGTGGGGTCTTGGGGGGCATTAAGTTTGTTCTCGGTCACGGCCAGACGGCATCAAGATTTGGAACAAGAAGCCTGTGCAAACCAAACTTGGGTTGGACATCGTATCTGCATTAAGTCAAGATGTTGTTGAGAGGAGACTTTGGACAGTGGCGCGAATTCGGCGGGACAATTGGCAGACTTAGAATTGTCGCCTGCCAGCGCCAGTGGGTGACTGAATATATGTTTACAGACATTGCTGGTAAACCCGTGTGTCTTATTAGTGGAGCTAATGTGGCTGTAATTAAGGAATTTAACTTAAGACGGCACTACGAGACAAAAGAAGAATGGTCCGTTTTGGGGGAAGATGGTGTCTTGAGCCTCGCTTGATACACAGTACGTGGCAAAGGCAACCCATCCATTGTCTACCGCTTGTCCCTTTCAGGTAAGCCGGAGCTGGGTCAAAACACCGTTTTTAGGATCTCCTGTGGCACTCTTCACCTCCAAAACCCGTTCAGGGCTTAAATACCTGGGGACTCACCTTTGTTTGTCCAAGCTGAATTTCATTTCTGTGCAGCTTCGAGAAATCGTCCATTTTCAGGTTCCCTGTCAGCCTCGTTGGCGCAGTAGGCAGCGCGTCAGTCTCATAATCTGAAGGTCGTGAGTTCGAGCCTCACACGAGGCAGGTGTTTTGGTACAGAGTTGGTCCATCCATTTTGTACCTCTTCTACCCATTTCGAGGACGCTGGACCCTTAGAACCACTCCTTTGTAGTGGATTTTCAGCCTCCTCCGATGCGAGATCTAGAACAGGGATCAATCCAAATCATTCTGCCATTGAGCGTGGAAAGCCTTCCCATCTGTTTGATTTCAAGACTCACACGTGGCAGGCGATCCTCCCCTATGGATGTGTGCCGGCCCTCTGAAACCACTTCATCCAACTTTCACCACAATTCCTCTTTCTTTTCTCAGGTCAGAATTGCGGGGCACCACACGTTGGCTCCCAAATGACTCCTACCTGTTATTTCTTCTAGGACACTTTGTCCAGGTAGGGTTAGGCATGTCTTTGCATTGGAAGCGGATGAACAAGGGCTGATAATTGGTTATCAGCAGCTCCCGAGCTGAGTCTCTGGAGGTTGCCTGGAGTTCCTTTGCCAACAGGGTCCATGGAGAGGGATAATTTGAAGTCATTCTTGCCTGACTGTTAAGTTGGAACAAGAAGTCTATGCAAACCAAACTTGGGTTGGACATCGTATCGGCATTAAGTCAAGATGTTGTTGAGAGTAGACTTTGGAGAGTGGCGCGAATTCGACGAGACAATTGGCAGACTTGTAAGGGCTGGTGGCTGAGCGGTAGAACTGTCGCCTGCCACATGTGAATCACGAAATCAGAAGGTAGTGACTTGTAGCCTCACGCAAGCGATGTGCTTTGATGCGCAGTACGTGGCAGAGTTTGTGCATCCATTTTAAGCGTCTGGAGAGGAGAGTTTGGACAGTAGCGCGAATTCAGCGGGACAATTGGCGGACATGCAAGGGTTGTTAGCTCAGCGGTAGAATTGCCATGCGCAAGTCTCGAAAACTGGCGGTGTTGAGCTCTATCCTCACGGGAGGCATGTTTAGATGCGCAGTTCGGCCACACATTTTTTGGATGTCCTGTCACACCCTTCACCTCCAAGACGGCAGCTCATCCTGGGCTTGAAGAACTGGCAACTCTGCTTCATTTGTTGACGGCTTCAAGGAATGGTCCGTTTTGGGGGGAGATGGTGCCTTGAGGCTCTCTTGATACACAGTACGTGGCAAAGGCAACCCATCCATTGTCTACCGCTTGTCCCTTTCGGGTAAGGCGGAGGTGGGGCAAAACACAGTTTCCCTGACCGGGAATCGAACCCGGGCCGCGGCGGTGAGAGCGCCGAATCCTGACCACTAGACCATCAGGGAGCTGCCACAGAGGTGTCTTGATGAGTGACGCGTGGGTGTATCGGGCTACATTTTCCGCTGCGCCTCGAGAGGAGCGCTTGGGCAATGGCGCGAATTCGTTGAGAAAACTGCCACGTGTGTGAGCATTGGTGGTTCAGTGGTAGAATTCTCGCCTGCCACGCGGGAGACCCGGGTTCGATTCCCGGCCAATGCACGGTTCCTTTATGCGTGGGGTCTTGGGGGGCATTAAGTTTGTTCTCGGTCACGGCCAGACGGCATCAAGATTTGGAACAAGAAGCCTGTGCAAACCAAACTTGGGTTGGACATCGTATCTGCATTAAGTCAAGATGTTGTTGAGAGGAGACTTTGGACAGTGGCGCGAATTCGGCGGGACAATTGGCAGACTTAGAATTGTCGCCTGCCAGCGCCAGTGGGTGACTGAATATATGTTTACAGACATTGCTGGTAAACCCGTGTGTCTTATTAGTGGAGCTAATGTGGCTGTAATTAAGGAATTTAACTTAAGACGGCACTACGAGACAAAAGAAGAATGGTCCGTTTTGGGGGAAGATGGTGTCTTGAGCCTCGCTTGATACACAGTACGTGGCAAAGGCAACCCATCCATTGTCTACCGCTTGTCCCTTTCAGGTAAGCCGGAGCTGGGTCAAAACACCGTTTTTAGGATCTCCTGTGGCACTCTTCACCTCCAAAACCCGTTCAGGGCTTAAATACCTGGGGACTCACCTTTGTTTGTCCAAGCTGAATTTCATTTCTGTGCAGCTTCGAGAAATCGTCCATTTTCAGGTTCCCTGTCAGCCTCGTTGGCGCAGTAGGCAGCGCGTCAGTCTCATAATCTGAAGGTCGTGAGTTCGAGCCTCACACGAGGCAGGTGTTTTGGTACAGAGTTGGTCCATCCATTTTGTACCTCTTCTACCCATTTCGAGGACGCTGGAGCCTTAGAACCACTCCTTTGTAGTGGATTTTCAGCCTCCTCCGATGCGAGATCTAGAACAGGGATCAATCCAAATCATTCTGCCATTGAGCGTGGAAAGCCTTCCCATCTGTTTGATTTCAAGACTCACACGTGGCAGGCGATCCTCCCCTATGGATGTGTGCCGGCCCTCTGAAACCACTTCATCCAACTTTCACCACAATTCCTCTTTCTTTTCTCAGGTCAGAATTGCGGGGCACCACACGTTGGCTCCCAAATGACTCCTACCTGTTATTTCTTCTAGGACACTTTGTCCAGGTAGGGTTAGGCATGTCTTTGCATTGGAAGCGGATGAACAAGGGCTGATAATTGGTTATCAGCAGCTCCCGAGCTGAGTCTCTGGAGGTTGCCTGGAGTTCCTTTGCCAACAGGGTCCATGGAGAGGGATAATTTGAAGTCATTCTTGCCTGACTGTTAAGTTGGAACAAGAAGTCTATGCAAACCAAACTTGGGTTGGACATCGTATCGGCATTAAGTCAAGATGTTGTTGAGAGTAGACTTTGGAGAGTGGCGCGAATTCGACGAGACAATTGGCAGACTTGTAAGGGCTGGTGGCTGAGCGGTAGAACTGTCGCCTGCCACATGTGAATCACGAAATCAGAAGGTAGTGACTTGTAGCCTCACGCAAGCGATGTGCTTTGATGCGCAGTACGTGGCAGAGTTTGTGCATCCATTTTAAGCGTCTGGAGAGGAGAGTTTGGACAGTAGCGCGAATTCAGCGGGACAATTGGCGGACATGCAAGGGTTGTTAGCTCAGCGGTAGAATTGCCATGCGCAAGTCTCGAAAACTGGCGGTGTTGAGCTCTATCCTCACGGGAGGCATGTTTAGATGCGCAGTTCGGCCACACATTTTTTGGATGTCCTGTCACACCCTTCACCTCCAAGACGGCAGCTCATCCTGGGCTTGAAGAACTGGCAACTCTGCTTCATTTGTTGACGGCTTCAAGGAATGGTCCGTTTTGGGGGGAGATGGTGCCTTGAGGCTCTCTTGATACACAGTACGTGGCAAAGGCAACCCATCCATTGTCTACCGCTTGTCCCTTTCGGGTAAGGCGGAGGTGGGGCAAAACACAGTTTCCCTGACCGGGAATCAAACCCGGGCCGCGGCGGTGAGAGCGCCGAATCCTGACCACTAGACCATCAGGGAGCTGCCACAGAGGTGTCTTGATGAGTGACGCGTGGGTGTATCGGGCTACATTTTCCGCTGCGCCTCGAGAGGAGCGCTTGGGCAATGGCGCGAATTCGTTGAGAAAACTGCCACGTGTGTGAGCATTGGTGGTTCAGTGGTAGTATTCTCGCCTGCCACGCGGGAGACCCGGGTTCGATTCCCGGCCAATGCACGGTTCCTTTATGCGTGGGGTCTTGGGGGGCATTAAGTTTGTTCTCGGTCACGGCCAGACGGCATCAAGATTTGGAACAAGAAGCCTGTGCAAACCAAACTTGGGTTGGACATCGTATCTGCATTAAGTCAAGATGTTGTTGAGAGGAGACTTTGGACAGTGGCGCGAATTCGGCGGGACAATTGGCAGACTTAGAATTGTCGCCTGCCAGCGCCAGTGGGTGACTGAATATATGTTTACAGACATTGCTGGTAAACCCGTGTGTCTTATTAGTGGAGCTAATGTGGCTGTAATTAAGGAATTTAACTTAAGACGGCACTACGAGACAAAAGAAGAATGGTCCGTTTTGGGGGAAGATGGTGTCTTGAGCCTCGCTTGATACACAGTACGTGGCAAAGGCAACCCATCCATTGTCTACCGCTTGTCCCTTTCAGGTAAGCCGGAGCTGGGTCAAAACACCGTTTTTAGGATCTCCTGTGGCACTCTTCACCTCCAAAACCCGTTCAGGGCTTAAATACCTGGGGACTCACCTTTGTTTGTCCAAGCTGAATTTCATTTCTGTGCAGCTTCGAGAAATCGTCCATTTTCAGGTTCCCTGTCAGCCTCGTTGGCGCAGTAGGCAGCGCGTCAGTCTCATAATCTGAAGGTCGTGAGTTCGAGCCTCACACGAGGCAGGTGTTTTGGTACAGAGTTGGTCCATCCATTTTGTACCTCTTCTACCCATTTCGAGGACGCTGGAGCCTTAGAACCACTCCTTTGTAGTGGATTTTCAGCCTCCTCCGATGCGAGATCTAGAACAGGGATCAATCCAAATCATTCTGCCATTGAGCGTGGAAAGCCTTCCCATCTGTTTGATTTCAAGACTCACACGTGGCAGGCGATCCTCCCCTATGGATGTGTGCCGGCCCTCTGAAACCACTTCATCCAACTTTCACCACAATTCCTCTTTCTTTTCTCAGGTCAGAATTGCGGGGCACCACACGTTGGCTCCCAAATGACTCCTACCTGTTATTTCTTCTAGGACACTTTGTCCAGGTAGGGTTAGGCATGTCTTTGCATTGGAAGCGGATGAACAAGGGCTGATAATTGGTTATCAGCAGCTCCCGAGCTGAGTCTCTGGAGGTTGCCTGGAGTTCCTTTGCCAACAGGGTCCATGGAGAGGGATAATTTGAAGTCATTCTTGCCTGACTGTTAAGTTGGAACAAGAAGTCTATGCAAACCAAACTTGGGTTGGACATCGTATCGGCATTAAGTCAAGATGTTGTTGAGAGTAGACTTTGGAGAGTGGCGCGAATTCGACGAGACAATTGGCAGACTTGTAAGGGCTGGTGGCTGAGCGGTAGAACTGTCGCCTGCCACATGTGAATCACGAAATCAGAAGGTAGTGACTTGTAGCCTCACGCAAGCGATGTGCTTTGATGCGCAGTACGTGGCAGAGTTTGTGCATCCATTTTAAGCGTCTGGAGAGGAGAGTTTGGACAGTAGCGCGAATTCAGCGGGACAATTGGCGGACATGCAAGGGTTGTTAGCTCAGCGGTAGAATTGCCATGCGCAAGTCTCGAAAACTGGCGGTGTTGAGCTCTATCCTCACGGGAGGCATGTTTTGATGCGCAGTTCGGCCACACATTTTTTGGATGTCCTGTCACACCCTTCACCTCCAAGACGGCAGCTCATCCTGGGCTTGAAGAACTGGCAACTCTGCTTCATTTGTTGACGGCTTCAAGGAATGGTCCGTTTTGGGGGGAGATGGTGCCTTGAGGCTCTCTTGATACACAGTACGTGGCAAAGGCAACCCATCCATTGTCTACCGCTTGTCCCTTTCGGGTAAGGCGGAGGTGGGGCAAAACACAGTTTCCCTGACCGGGAATCGAACCCGGGCCGCGGCGGTGAGAGCGCCGAATCCTGACCACTAGACCATCAGGGAGCTGCCACAGAGGTGTCTTGATGAGTGACGCGTGGGTGTATCGGGCTACATTTTCCGCTGCGCCTCGAGAGGAGCGCTTGGGCAATGGCGCGAATTCGTTGAGAAAACTGCCACGTGTGTGAGCATTGGTGGTTCAGTGGTAGAATTCTCGCCTGCCACGCGGGAGACCCGGGTTCGATTCCCGGCCAATGCACGGTTCCTTTATGCGTGGGGTCTTGGGGGGCATTAAGTTTGTTCTCGGTCACGGCCAGACGGCATCAAGATTTGGAACAAGAAGCCTGTGCAAACCAAACTTGGGTTGGACATCGTATCTGCATTAAGTCAAGATGTTGTTGAGAGGAGACTTTGGACAGTGGCGCGAATTCGGCGGGACAATTGGCAGACTTAGAATTGTCGCCTGCCAGCGCCAGTGGGTGACTGAATATATGTTTACAGACATTGCTGGTAAACCCGTGTGTCTTATTAGTGGAGCTAATGTGGCTGTAATTAAGGAATTTAACTTAAGACGGCACTACGAGACAAAAGAAGAATGGTCCGTTTTGGGGGAAGATGGTGTCTTGAGCCTCGCTTGATACACAGTACGTGGCAAAGGCAACCCATCCATTGTCTACCGCTTGTCCCTTTCAGGTAAGCCGGAGCTGGGTCAAAACACCGTTTTTAGGATCTCCTGTGGCACTCTTCACCTCCAAAACCCGTTCAGGGCTTAAATACCTGGGGACTCACCTTTGTTTGTCCAAGCTGAATTTCATTTCTGTGCAGCTTCGAGAAATCGTCCATTTTCAGGTTCCCTGTCAGCCTCGTTGGCGCAGTAGGCAGCGCGTCAGTCTCATAATCTGAAGGTCGTGAGTTCGAGCCTCACACGAGGCAGGTGTTTTGGTACAGAGTTGGTCCATCCATTTTGTACCTCTTCTACCCATTTCGAGGACGCTGGAGCCTTAGAACCACTCCTTTGTAGTGGATTTTCAGCCTCCTCCGATGCGAGATCTAGAACAGGGATCAATCCAAATCATTCTGCCATTGAGCGTGGAAAGCCTTCCCATCTGTTTGATTTCAAGACTCACACGTGGCAGGCGATCCTCCCCTATGGATGTGTGCCGGCCCTCTGAAACCACTTCATCCAACTTTCACCACAATTCCTCTTTCTTTTCTCAGGTCAGAATTGCGGGGCACCACACGTTGGCTCCCAAATGACTCCTACCTGTTATTTCTTCTAGGACACTTTGTCCAGGTAGGGTTAGGCATGTCTTTGCATTGGAAGCGGATGAACAAGGGCTGATAATTGGTTATCAGCAGCTCCCGAGCTGAGTCTCTGGAGGTTGCCTGGAGTTCCTTTGCCAACAGGGTCCATGGAGAGGGATAATTTGAAGTCATTCTTGCCTGACTGTTAAGTTGGAACAAGAAGTCTATGCAAACCAAACTTGGGTTGGACATCGTATCTGCATTAAGTCAAGATGTTGTTGAGAGGAGACTTTGGACAGTGGCGCGAATTCGGCGGGACAATTGGCAGACTTAGAATTGTCGCCTGCCAGCGCCAGTGGGTGACTGAATATATGTTTACAGACATTGCTGGTAAACCCGTGTGTCTTATTAGTGGAGCTAATGTGGCTGTAATTAAGGAATTTAACTTAAGACGGCACTACGAGACAAAAGAAGAATGGTCCGTTTTGGGGGAAGATGGTGTCTTGAGCCTCGCTTGATACACAGTACGTGGCAAAGGCAACCCATCCATTGTCTACCGCTTGTCCCTTTCAGGTAAGCCGGAGCTGGGTCAAAACACCGTTTTTAGGATCTCCTGTGGCACTCTTCACCTCCAAAACCCGTTCAGGGCTTAAATACCTGGGGACTCACCTTTGTTTGTCCAAGCTGAATTTCATTTCTGTGCAGCTTCGAGAAATCGTCCATTTTCAGGTTCCCTGTCAGCCTCGTTGGCGCAGTAGGCAGCGCGTCAGTCTCATAATCTGAAGGTCGTGAGTTCGAGCCTCACACGAGGCAGGTGTTTTGGTACAGAGTTGGTCCATCCATTTTGTACCTCTTCTACCCATTTCGAGGACGCTGGAGCCTTAGAACCACTCCTTTGTAGTGGATTTTCAGCCTCCTCCGATGCGAGATCTAGAACAGGGATCAATCCAAATCATTCTGCCATTGAGCGTGGAAAGCCTTCCCATCTGTTTGATTTCAAGACTCACACGTGGCAGGCGATCCTCCCCTATGGATGTGTGCCGGCCCTCTGAAACCACTTCATCCAACTTTCACCACAATTCCTCTTTCTTTTCTCAGGTCAGAATTGCGGGGCACCACACGTTGGCTCCCAAATGACTCCTACCTGTTATTTCTTCTAGGACACTTTGTCCAGGTAGGGTTAGGCATGTCTTTGCATTGGAAGCGGATGAACAAGGGCTGATAATTGGTTATCAGCAGCTCCCGAGCTGAGTCTCTGGAGGTTGCCTGGAGTTCCTTTGCCAACAGGGTCCATGGAGAGGGATAATTTGAAGTCATTCTTGCCTGACTGTTAAGTTGGAACAAGAAGTCTATGCAAACCAAACTTGGGTTGGACATCGTATCGGCATTAAGTCAAGATGTTGTTGAGAGTAGACTTTGGAGAGTGGCGCGAATTCGACGAGACAATTGGCAGACTTGTAAGGGCTGGTGGCTGAGCGGTAGAACTGTCGCCTGCCACATGTGAATCACGAAATCAGAAGGTAGTGACTTGTAGCCTCACGCAAGCGATGTGCTTTGATGCGCAGTACGTGGCAGAGTTTGTGCATCCATTTTAAGCGTCTGGAGAGGAGAGTTTGGACAGTAGCGCGAATTCAGCGGGACAATTGGCGGACATGCAAGGGTTGTTAGCTCAGCGGTAGAATTGTCGCCTGCCATGCGCAAGTCTCGAAAACTGGCGGTGTTGAGCTCTATCCTCACGGGAGGCATGTTTTGATGCGCAGTTCGGCCACACATTTTTTGGATGTCCTGTCACACCCTTCACCTCCAAGACGGCAGCTCATCCTGGGCTTGAAGAACTGGCAACTCTGCTTCATTTGTTGACGGCTTCAAGGAATGGTCCGTTTTGGGGGGAGATGGTGCCTTGAGGCTCTCTTGATACACAGTACGTGGCAAAGGCAACCCATCCATTGTCTACCGCTTGTCCCTTTCGGGTAAGGCGGAGGTGGGGCAAAACACAGTTTCCCTGACCGGGAATCGAACCCGGGCCGCGGCGGTGAGAGCGCCGAATCCTGACCACTAGACCATCAGGGAGCTGCCACAGAGGTGTCTTGATGAGTGACGCGTGGGTGTATCGGGCTACATTTTCCGCTGCGCCTCGAGAGGAGCGCTTGGGCAATGGCGCGAATTCGTTGAGAAAACTGCCACGTGTGTGAGCATTGGTGGTTCAGTGGTAGAATTCTCGCCTGCCACGCGGGAGACCCGGGTTCGATTCCCGGCCAATGCACGGTTCCTTTATGCGTGGGGTCTTGGGGGGCATTAAGTTTGTTCTCGGTCACGGCCAGACGGCATCAAGATTTGGAACAAGAAGCCTGTGCAAACCAAACTTGGGTTGGACATCGTATCTGCATTAAGTCAAGATGTTGTTGAGAGGAGACTTTGGACAGTGGCGCGAATTCGGCGGGACAATTGGCAGACTTAGAATTGTCGCCTGCCAGCGCCAGTGGGTGACTGAATATATGTTTACAGACATTGCTGGTAAACCCGTGTGTCTTATTAGTGGAGCTAATGTGGCTGTAATTAAGGAATTTAACTTAAGACGGCACTACGAGACAAAAGAAGAATGGTCCGTTTTGGGGGAAGATGGTGTCTTGAGCCTCGCTTGATACACAGTACGTGGCAAAGGCAACCCATCCATTGTCTACCGCTTGTCCCTTTCAGGTAAGCCGGAGCTGGGTCAAAACACCGTTTTTAGGATCTCCTGTGGCACTCTTCACCTCCAAAACCCGTTCAGGGCTTAAATACCTGGGGACTCACCTTTGTTTGTCCAAGCTGAATTTCATTTCTGTGCAGCTTCGAGAAATCGTCCATTTTCAGGTTCCCTGTCAGCCTCGTTGGCGCAGTAGGCAGCGCGTCAGTCTCATAATCTGAAGGTCGTGAGTTCGAGCCTCACACGAGGCAGGTGTTTTGGTACAGAGTTGGTCCATCCATTTTGTACCTCTTCTACCCATTTCGAGGACGCTGGAGCCTTAGAACCACTCCTTTGTAGTGGATTTTCAGCCTCCTCCGATGCGAGATCTAGAACAGGGATCAATCCAAATCATTCTGCCATTGAGCGTGGAAAGCCTTCCCATCTGTTTGATTTCAAGACTCACACGTGGCAGGCGATCCTCCCCTATGGATGTGTGCCGGCCCTCTGAAACCACTTCATCCAACTTTCACCACAATTCCTCTTTCTTTTCTCAGGTCAGAATTGCGGGGAACCACACGTTGGCTCCCAAATGACTCCTACCTGTTATTTCTTCTAGGACACTTTGTCCAGGTAGGGTTAGGCATGTCTTTGCATTGGAAGCGGATGAACAAGGGCTGATAATTGGTTATCAGCAGCTCCCGAGCTGAGTCTCTGGAGGTTGCCTGGAGTTCCTTTGCCAACAGGGTCCATGGAGAGGGATAATTTGAAGTCATTCTTGCCTGACTGTTAAGTTGGAACAAGAAGTCTATGCAAACCAAACTTGGGTTGGACATCGTATCGGCATTAAGTCAAGATGTTGTTGAGAGTAGACTTTGGAGAGTGGCGCGAATTCGACGAGACAATTGGCAGACTTGTAAGGGCTGGTGGCTGAGCGGTAGAACTGTCGCCTGCCACATGTGAATCACGAAATCAGAAGGTAGTGACTTGTAGCCTCACGCAAGCGATGTGCTTTGATGCGCAGTACGTGGCAGAGTTTGTGCATCCATTTTAAGCGTCTGGAGAGGAGAGTTTGGACAGTAGCGCGAATTCAGCGGGACAATTGGCGGACATGCAAGGGTTGTTAGCTCAGCGGTAGAATTGTCGCCTGCCATGCGCAAGTCTCGAAAACTGGCGGTGTTGAGCTCTATCCTCACGGGAGGCATGTTTTGATGCGCAGTTCGGCCACACATTTTTTGGATGTCCTGTCACACCCTTCACCTCCAAGACGGCAGCTCATCCTGGGCTTGAAGAACTGGCAACTCTGCTTCATTTGTTGACGGCTTCAAGGAATGGTCCGTTTTGGGGGGAGATGGTGCCTTGAGGCTCTCTTGATACACAGTACGTGGCAAAGGCAACCCATCCATTGTCTACCGCTTGTCCCTTTCGGGTAAGGCGGAGGTGGGGCAAAACACAGTTTCCCTGACCGGGAATCGAACCCGGGCCGCGGCGGTGAGAGCGCCGAATCCTGACCACTAGACCATCAGGGAGCTGCCACAGAGGTGTCTTGATGAGTGACGCGTGGGTGTATCGGGCTACATTTTCCGCTGCGCCTCGAGAGGAGCGCTTGGGCAATGGCGCGAATTCGTTGAGAAAACTGCCACGTGTGTGAGCATTGGTGGTTCAGTGGTAGAATTCTCGCCTGCCACGCGGGAGACCCGGGTTCGATTCCCGGCCAATGCACGGTTCCTTTATGCGTGGGGTCTTGGGGGGCATTAAGTTTGTTCTCGGTCACGGCCAGACGGCATCAAGATTTGGAACAAGAAGCCTGTGCAAACCAAACTTGGGTTGGACATCGTATCTGCATTAAGTCAAGATGTTGTTGAGAGGAGACTTTGGACAGTGGCGCGAATTCGGCGGGACAATTGGCAGACTTAGAATTGTCGCCTGCCAGCGCCAGTGGGTGACTGAATATATGTTTACAGACATTGCTGGTAAACCCGTGTGTCTTATTAGTGGAGCTAATGTGGCTGTAATTAAGGAATTTAACTTAAGACGGCACTACGAGACAAAAGAAGAATGGTCCGTTTTGGGGGAAGATGGTGTCTTGAGCCTCGCTTGATACACAGTACGTGGCAAAGGCAACCCATCCATTGTCTACCGCTTGTCCCTTTCAGGTAAGCCGGAGCTGGGTCAAAACACCGTTTTTAGGATCTCCTGTGGCACTCTTCACCTCCAAAACCCGTTCAGGGCTTAAATACCTGGGGACTCACCTTTGTTTGTCCAAGCTGAATTTCATTTCTGTGCAGCTTCGAGAAATCGTCCATTTTCAGGTTCCCTGTCAGCCTCGTTGGCGCAGTAGGCAGCGCGTCAGTCTCATAATCTGAAGGTCGTGAGTTCGAGCCTCACACGAGGCAGGTGTTTTGGTACAGAGTTGGTCCATCCATTTTGTACCTCTTCTACCCATTTCGAGGACGCTGGAGCCTTAGAACCACTCCTTTGTAGTGGATTTTCAGCCTCCTCCGATGCGAGATCTAGAACAGGGATCAATCCAAATCATTCTGCCATTGAGCGTGGAAAGCCTTCCCATCTGTTTGATTTCAAGACTCACACGTGGCAGGCGATCCTCCCCTATGGATGTGTGCCGGCCCTCTGAAACCACTTCATCCAACTTTCACCACAATTCCTCTTTCTTTTCTCAGGTCAGAATTGCGGGGCACCACACGTTGGCTCCCAAATGACTCCTACCTGTTATTTCTTCTAGGACACTTTGTCCAGGTAGGGTTAGGCATGTCTTTGCATTGGAAGCGGATGAACAAGGGCTGATAATTGGTTATCAGCAGCTCCCGAGCTGAGTCTCTGGAGGTTGCCTGGAGTTCCTTTGCCAACAGGGTCCATGGAGAGGGATAATTTGAAGTCATTCTTGCCTGACTGTTAAGTTGGAACAAGAAGTCTATGCAAACCAAACTTGGGTTGGACATCGTATCGGCATTAAGTCAAGATGTTGTTGAGAGTAGACTTTGGAGAGTGGCGCGAATTCGACGAGACAATTGGCAGACTTGTAAGGGCTGGTGGCTGAGCGGTAGAACTGTCGCCTGCCACATGTGAATCACGAAATCAGAAGGTAGTGACTTGTAGCCTCACGCAAGCGATCTGCTTTGATGCGCAGTACGTGGCAGAGTTTGTGCATCCATTTTAAGCGTCTGGAGAGGAGAGTTTGGACAGTAGCGCGAATTCAGCGGGACAATTGGCGGACATGCAAGGGTTGTTAGCTCAGCGGTAGAATTGTCGCCTGCCATGCGCAAGTCTCGAAAACTGGCGGTGTTGAGCTCTATCCTCACGGGAGGCATGTTTTGATGCGCAGTTCGGCCACACATTTTTTGGATGTCCTGTCACACCCTTCACCTCCAAGACGGCAGCTCATCCTGGGCTTGAAGAACTGGCAACTCTGCTTCATTTGTTGACGGCTTCAAGGAATGGTCCGTTTTGGGGGGAGATGGTGCCTTGAGGCTCTCTTGATACACAGTACGTGGCAAAGGCAACCCATCCATTGTCTACCGCTTGTCCCTTTCGGGTAAGGCGGAGGTGGGGCAAAACACAGTTTCCCTGACCGGGAATCGAACCCGGGCCGCGGCGGTGAGAGCGCCGAATCCTGACCACTAGACCATCAGGGAGCTGCCACAGAGGTGTCTTGATGAGTGACGCGTGGGTGTATCGGGCTACATTTTCCGCTGCGCCTCGAGAGGAGCGCTTGGGCAATGGCGCGAATTCGTTGAGAAAACTGCCACGTGTGTGAGCATTGGTGGTTCAGTGGTAGAATTCTCGCCTGCCACGCGGGAGACCCGGGTTCGATTCCCGGCCAATGCACGGTTCCTTTATGCGTGGGGTCTTGGGGGGCATTAAGTTTGTTCTCGGTCACGGCCAGACGGCATCAAGATTTGGAACAAGAAGCCTGTGCAAACCAAACTTGGGTTGGACATCGTATCTGCATTAAGTCAAGATGTTGTTGAGAGGAGACTTTGGACAGTGGCGCGAATTCGGCGGGACAATTGGCAGACTTAGAATTGTCGCCTGCCAGCGCCAGTGGGTGACTGAATATATGTTTACAGACATTGCTGGTAAACCCGTGTGTCTTATTAGTGGAGCTAATGTGGCTGTAATTAAGGAATTTAACTTAAGACGGCACTACGAGACAAAAGAAGAATGGTCCGTTTTGGGGGAAGATGGTGTCTTGAGCCTCGCTTGATACACAGTACGTGGCAAAGGCAACCCATCCATTGTCTACCGCTTGTCCCTTTCAGGTAAGCCGGAGCTGGGTCAAAACACCGTTTTTAGGATCTCCTGTGGCACTCTTCACCTCCAAAACCCGTTCAGGGCTTAAATACCTGGGGACTCACCTTTGTTTGTCCAAGCTGAATTTCATTTCTGTGCAGCTTCGAGAAATCGTCCATTTTCAGGTTCCCTGTCAGCCTCGTTGGCGCAGTAGGCAGCGCGTCAGTCTCATAATCTGAAGGTCGTGAGTTCGAGCCTCACACGAGGCAGGTGTTTTGGTACAGAGTTGGTCCATCCATTTTGTACCTCTTCTACCCATTTCGAGGACGCTGGAGCCTTAGAACCACTCCTTTGTAGTGGATTTTCAGCCTCCTCCGATGCGAGATCTAGAACAGGGATCAATCCAAATCATTCTGCCATTGAGCGTGGAAAGCCTTCCCATCTGTTTGATTTCAAGACTCACACGTGGCAGGCGATCCTCCCCTATGGATGTGTGCCGGCCCTCTGAAACCACTTCATCCAACTTTCACCACAATTCCTCTTTCTTTTCTCAGGTCAGAATTGCGGGGCACCACACGTTGGCTCCCAAATGACTCCTACCTGTTATTTCTTCTAGGACACTTTGTCCAGGTAGGGTTAGGCATGTCTTTGCATTGGAAGCGGATGAACAAGGGCTGATAATTGGTTATCAGCAGCTCCCGAGCTGAGTCTCTGGAGGTTGCCTGGAGTTCCTTTGCCAACAGGGTCCATGGAGAGGGATAATTTGAAGTCATTCTTGCCTGACTGTTAAGTTGGAACAAGAAGTCTATGCAAACCAAACTTGGGTTGGACATCGTATCGGCATTAAGTCAAGATGTTGTTGAGAGTAGACTTTGGAGAGTGGCGCGAATTCGACGAGACAATTGGCAGACTTGTAAGGGCTGGTGGCTGAGCGGTAGAACTGTCGCCTGCCACATGTGAATCACGAAATCAGAAGGTAGTGACTTGTAGCCTCACGCAAGCGATGTGCTTTGATGCGCAGTACGTGGCAGAGTTTGTGCATCCATTTTAAGCGTCTGGAGAGGAGAGTTTGGACAGTAGCGCGAATTCAGCGGGACAATTGGCGGACATGCAAGGGTTGTTAGCTCAGCGGTAGAATTGTCGCCTGCCATGCGCAAGTCTCGAAAACTGGCGGTGTTGAGCTCTATCCTCACGGGAGGCATGTTTTGATGCGCAGTTCGGCCACACATTTTTTGGATGTCCTGTCACACCCTTCACCTCCAAGACGGCAGCTCATCCTGGGCTTGAAGAACTGGCAACTCTGCTTCATTTGTTGACGGCTTCAAGGAATGGTCCGTTTTGGGGGGAGATGGTGCCTTGAGGCTCTCTTGATACACAGTACGTGGCAAAGGCAACCCATCCATTGTCTACCGCTTGTCCCTTTCGGGTAAGGCGGAGGTGGGGCAAAACACAGTTTCCCTGACCGGGAATCGAACCCGGGCCGCGGCGGTGAGAGCGCCGAATCCTGACCACTAGACCATCAGGGAGCTGCCACAGAGGTGTCTTGATGAGTGACGCGTGGGTGTATCGGGCTACATTTTCCGCTGCGCCTCGAGAGGAGCGCTTGGGCAATGGCGCGAATTCGTTGAGAAAACTGCCACGTGTGTGAGCATTGGTGGTTCAGTGGTAGAATTCTCGCCTGCCACGCGGGAGACCCGGGTTCGATTCCCGGCCAATGCACGGTTCCTTTATGCGTGGGGTCTTGGGGGGCATTAAGTTTGTTCTCGGTCACGGCCAGACGGCATCAAGATTTGGAACAAGAAGCCTGTGCAAACCAAACTTGGGTTGGACATCGTATCTGCATTAAGTCAAGATGTTGTTGAGAGGAGACTTTGGACAGTGGCGCGAATTCGGCGGGACAATTGGCAGACTTAGAATTGTCGCCTGCCAGCGCCAGTGGGTGACTGAATATATGTTTACAGACATTGCTGGTAAACCCGTGTGTCTTATTAGTGGAGCTAATGTGGCTGTAATTAAGGAATTTAACTTAAGACGGCACTACGAGACAAAAGAAGAATGGTCCGTTTTGGGGGAAGATGGTGTCTTGAGCCTCGCTTGATACACAGTACGTGGCAAAGGCAACCCATCCATTGTCTACCGCTTGTCCCTTTCAGGTAAGCCGGAGCTGGGTCAAAACACCGTTTTTAGGATCTCCTGTGGCACTCTTCACCTCCAAAACCCGTTCAGGGCTTAAATACCTGGGGACTCACCTTTGTTTGTCCAAGCTGAATTTCATTTCTGTGCAGCTTCGAGAAATCGTCCATTTTCAGGTTCCCTGTCAGCCTCGTTGGCGCAGTAGGCAGCGCGTCAGTCTCATAATCTGAAGGTCGTGAGTTCGAGCCTCACACGAGGCAGGTGTTTTGGTACAGAGTTGGTCCATCCATTTTGTACCTCTTCTACCCATTTCGAGGACGCTGGAGCCTTAGAACCACTCCTTTGTAGTGGATTTTCAGCCTCCTCCGATGCGAGATCTAGAACAGGGATCAATCCAAATCATTCTGCCATTGAGCGTGGAAAGCCTTCCCATCTGTTTGATTTCAAGACTCACACGTGGCAGGCGATCCTCCCCTATGGATGTGTGCCGGCCCTCTGAAACCACTTCATCCAACTTTCACCACAATTCCTCTTTCTTTTCTCAGGTCAGAATTGCGGGGCACCACACGTTGGCTCCCAAATGACTCCTACCTGTTATTTCTTCTAGGACACTTTGTCCAGGTAGGGTTAGGCATGTCTTTGCATTGGAAGCGGATGAACAAGGGCTGATAATTGGTTATCAGCAGCTCCCGAGCTGAGTCTCTGGAGGTTGCCTGGAGTTCCTTTGCCAACAGGGTCCATGGAGAGGGATAATTTGAAGTCATTCTTGCCTGACTGTTAAGTTGGAACAAGAAGTCTATGCAAACCAAACTTGGGTTGGACATCGTATCGGCATTAAGTCAAGATGTTGTTGAGAGTAGACTTTGGAGAGTGGCGCGAATTCGACGAGACAATTGGCAGACTTGTAAGGGCTGGTGGCTGAGCGGTAGAACTGTCGCCTGCCACATGTGAATCACGAAATCAGAAGGTAGTGACTTGTAGCCTCACGCAAGCGATGTGCTTTGATGCGCAGTACGTGGCAGAGTTTGTGCATCCATTTTAAGCGTCTGGAGAGGAGAGTTTGGACAGTAGCGCGAATTCAGCGGGACAATTGGCGGACATGCAAGGGTTGTTAGCTCAGCGGTAGAATTGCCATGCGCAAGTCTCGAAAACTGGCGGTGTTGAGCTCTATCCTCACGGGAGGCATGTTTAGATGCGCAGTTCGGCCACACATTTTTTGGATGTCCTGTCACACCCTTCACCTCCAAGACGGCAGCTCATCCTGGGCTTGAAGAACTGGCAACTCTGCTTCATTTGTTGACGGCTTCAAGGAATGGTCCGTTTTGGGGGGAGATGGTGCCTTGAGGCTCTCTTGATACACAGTACGTGGCAAAGGCAACCCATCCATTGTCTACCGCTTGTCCCTTTCGGGTAAGGCGGAGGTGGGGCAAAACACAGTTTCCCTGACCGGGAATCGAACCCGGGCCGCGGCGGTGAGAGCGCCGAATCCTGACCACTAGACCATCAGGGAGCTGCCACAGAGGTGTCTTGATGAGTGACGCGTGGGTGTATCGGGCTACATTTTCCGCTGCGCCTCGAGAGGAGCGCTTGGGCAATGGCGCGAATTCGTTGAGAAAACTGCCACGTGTGTGAGCATTGGTGGTTCAGTGGTAGTATTCTCGCCTGCCACGCGGGAGACCCGGGTTCGATTCCCGGCCAATGCACGGTTCCTTTATGCGTGGGGTCTTGGGGGGCATTAAGTTTGTTCTCGGTCACGGCCAGACGGCATCAAGATTTGGAACAAGAAGCCTGTGCAAACCAAACTTGGGTTGGACATCGTATCTGCATTAAGTCAAGATGTTGTTGAGAGGAGACTTTGGACAGTGGCGCGAATTCGGCGGGACAATTGGCAGACTTAGAATTGTCGCCTGCCAGCGCCAGTGGGTGACTGAATATATGTTTACAGACATTGCTGGTAAACCCGTGTGTCTTATTAGTGGAGCTAATGTGGCTGTAATTAAGGAATTTAACTTAAGACGGCACTACGAGACAAAAGAAGAATGGTCCGTTTTGGGGGAAGATGGTGTCTTGAGCCTCGCTTGATACACAGTACGTGGCAAAGGCAACCCATCCATTGTCTACCGCTTGTCCCTTTCAGGTAAGCCGGAGCTGGGTCAAAACACCGTTTTTAGGATCTCCTGTGGCACTCTTCACCTCCAAAACCCGTTCAGGGCTTAAATACCTGGGGACTCACCTTTGTTTGTCCAAGCTGAATTTCATTTCTGTGCAGCTTCGAGAAATCGTCCATTTTCAGGTTCCCTGTCAGCCTCGTTGGCGCAGTAGGCAGCGCGTCAGTCTCATAATCTGAAGGTCGTGAGTTCGAGCCTCACACGAGGCAGGTGTTTTGGTACAGAGTTGGTCCATCCATTTTGTACCTCTTCTACCCATTTCGAGGACGCTGGAGCCTTAGAACCACTCCTTTGTAGTGGATTTTCAGCCTCCTCCGATGCGAGATCTAGAACAGGGATCAATCCAAATCATTCTGCCATTGAGCGTGGAAAGCCTTCCCATCTGTTTGATTTCAAGACTCACACGTGGCAGGCGATCCTCCCCTATGGATGTGTGCCGGCCCTCTGAAACCACTTCATCCAACTTTCACCACAATTCCTCTTTCTTTTCTCAGGTCAGAATTGCGGGGCACCACACGTTGGCTCCCAAATGACTCCTACCTGTTATTTCTTCTAGGACACTTTGTCCAGGTAGGGTTAGGCATGTCTTTGCATTGGAAGCGGATGAACAAGGGCTGATAATTGGTTATCAGCAGCTCCCGAGCTGAGTCTCTGGAGGTTGCCTGGAGTTCCTTTGCCAACAGGGTCCATGGAGAGGGATAATTTGAAGTCATTCTTGCCTGACTGTTAAGTTGGAACAAGAAGTCTATGCAAACCAAACTTGGGTTGGACATCGTATCGGCATTAAGTCAAGATGTTGTTGAGAGTAGACTTTGGAGAGTGGCGCGAATTCGACGAGACAATTGGCAGACTTGTAAGGGCTGGTGGCTGAGCGGTAGAACTGTCGCCTGCCACATGTGAATCACGAAATCAGAAGGTAGTGACTTGTAGCCTCACGCAAGCGATGTGCTTTGATGCGCAGTACGTGGCAGAGTTTGTGCATCCATTTTAAGCGTCTGGAGAGGAGAGTTTGGACAGTAGCGCGAATTCAGCGGGACAATTGGCGGACATGCAAGGGTTGTTAGCTCAGCGGTAGAATTGCCATGCGCAAGTCTCGAAAACTGGCGGTGTTGAGCTCTATCCTCACGGGAGGCATGTTTAGATGCGCAGTTCGGCCACACATTTTTTGGATGTCCTGTCACACCCTTCACCTCCAAGACGGCAGCTCATCCTGGGCTTGAAGAACTGGCAACTCTGCTTCATTTGTTGACGGCTTCAAGGAATGGTCCGTTTTGGGGGGAGATGGTGCCTTGAGGCTCTCTTGATACACAGTACGTGGCAAAGGCAACCCATCCATTGTCTACCGCTTGTCCCTTTCGGGTAAGGCGGAGGTGGGGCAAAACACAGTTTCCCTGACCGGGAATCGAACCCGGGCCGCGGCGGTGAGAGCGCCGAATCCTGACCACTAGACCATCAGGGAGCTGCCACAGAGGTGTCTTGATGAGTGACGCGTGGGTGTATCGGGCTACATTTTCCGCTGCGCCTCGAGAGGAGCGCTTGGGCAATGGCGCGAATTCGTTGAGAAAACTGCCACGTGTGTGAGCATTGGTGGTTCAGTGGTAGAATTCTCGCCTGCCACGCGGGAGACCCGGGTTCGATTCCCGGCCAATGCACGGTTCCTTTATGCGTGGGGTCTTGGGGGGCATTAAGTTTGTTCTCGGTCACGGCCAGACGGCATCAAGATTTGGAACAAGAAGCCTGTGCAAACCAAACTTGGGTTGGACATCGTATCTGCATTAAGTCAAGATGTTGTTGAGAGGAGACTTTGGACAGTGGCGCGAATTCGGCGGGACAATTGGCAGACTTAGAATTGTCGCCTGCCAGCGCCAGTGGGTGACTGAATATATGTTTACAGACATTGCTGGTAAACCCGTGTGTCTTATTAGTGGAGCTAATGTGGCTGTAATTAAGGAATTTAACTTAAGACGGCACTACGAGACAAAAGAAGAATGGTCCGTTTTGGGGGAAGATGGTGTCTTGAGCCTCGCTTGATACACAGTACGTGGCAAAGGCAACCCATCCATTGTCTACCGCTTGTCCCTTTCAGGTAAGCCGGAGCTGGGTCAAAACACCGTTTTTAGGATCTCCTGTGGCACTCTTCACCTCCAAAACCCGTTCAGGGCTTAAATACCTGGGGACTCACCTTTGTTTGTCCAAGCTGAATTTCATTTCTGTGCAGCTTCGAGAAATCGTCCATTTTCAGGTTCCCTGTCAGCCTCGTTGGCGCAGTAGGCAGCGCGTCAGTCTCATAATCTGAAGGTCGTGAGTTCGAGCCTCACACGAGGCAGGTGTTTTGGTACAGAGTTGGTCCATCCATTTTGTACCTCTTCTACCCATTTCGAGGACGCTGGAGCCTTAGAACCACTCCTTTGTAGTGGATTTTCAGCCTCCTCCGATGCGAGATCTAGAACAGGGATCAATCCAAATCATTCTGCCATTGAGCGTGGAAAGCCTTCCCATCTGTTTGATTTCAAGACTCACACGTGGCAGGCGATCCTCCCCTATGGATGTGTGCCGGCCCTCTGAAACCACTTCATCCAACTTTCACCACAATTCCTCTTTCTTTTCTCAGGTCAGAATTGCGGGGCACCACACGTTGGCTCCCAAATGACTCCTACCTGTTATTTCTTCTAGGACACTTTGTCCAGGTAGGGTTAGGCATGTCTTTGCATTGGAAGCGGATGAACAAGGGCTGATAATTGGTTATCAGCAGCTCCCGAGCTGAGTCTCTGGAGGTTGCCTGGAGTTCCTTTGCCAACAGGGTCCATGGAGAGGGATAATTTGAAGTCATTCTTGCCTGACTGTTAAGTTGGAACAAGAAGTCTATGCAAACCAAACTTGGGTTGGACATCGTATCGGCATTAAGTCAAGATGTTGTTGAGAGTAGACTTTGGAGAGTGGCGCAGCAATACGTACTAGTTGAAAGGCATGACAGTGGCTGGTGGCTGAGCGGTAGAACTGTCGCCTGCCACATGTGAATCACGAAATCAGAAGGTAGTGACTTGTAGCCTCACGCAAGCGATGTGCTTTGATGCGCAGTACGTGGCAGAGTTTGTGCATCCATTTTAAGCGTCTGGAGAGGAGAGTTTGGACAGTAGCGCGAATTCAGCGGGACAATTGGCGGACATGCAAGGGTTGTTAGCTCAGCGGTAGAATTGCCATGCGCAAGTCTCGAAAACTGGCGGTGTTGAGCTCTATCCTCACGGGAGGCATGTTTAGATGCGCAGTTCGGCCACACATTTTTTGGATGTCCTGTCACACCCTTCACCTCCAAGACGGCAGCTCATCCTGGGCTTGAAGAACTGGCAACTCTGCTTCATTTGTTGACGGCTTCAAGGAATGGTCCGTTTTGGGGGGAGATGGTGCCTTGAGGCTCTCTTGATACACAGTACGTGGCAAAGGCAACCCATCCATTGTCTACCGCTTGTCCCTTTCGGGTAAGGCGGAGGTGGGGCAAAACACAGTTTCCCTGACCGGGAATCAAACCCGGGCCGCGGCGGTGAGAGCGCCGAATCCTGACCACTAGACCATCAGGGAGCTGCCACAGAGGTGTCTTGATGAGTGACGCGTGGGTGTATCGGGCTACATTTTCCGCTGCGCCTCGAGAGGAGCGCTTGGGCAATGGCGCGAATTCGTTGAGAAAACTGCCACGTGTGTGAGCATTGGTGGTTCAGTGGTAGAATTCTCGCCTGCCACGCGGGAGACCCGGGTTCGATTCCCGGCCAATGCACGGTTCCTTTATGCGTGGGGTCTTGGGGGGCATTAAGTTTGTTCTCGGTCACGGCCAGACGGCATCAAGATTTGGAACAAGAAGCCTGTGCAAACCAAACTTGGGTTGGACATCGTATCTGCATTAAGTCAAGATGTTGTTGAGAGGAGACTTTGGACAGTGGCGCGAATTCGGCGGGACAATTGGCAGACTTAGAATTGTCGCCTGCCAGCGCCAGTGGGTGACTGAATATATGTTTACAGACATTGCTGGTAAACCCGTGTGTCTTATTAGTGGAGCTAATGTGGCTGTAATTAAGGAATTTAACTTAAGACGGCACTACGAGACAAAAGAAGAATGGTCCGTTTTGGGGGAAGATGGTGTCTTGAGCCTCGCTTGATACACAGTACGTGGCAAAGGCAACCCATCCATTGTCTACCGCTTGTCCCTTTCAGGTAAGCCGGAGCTGGGTCAAAACACCGTTTTTAGGATCTCCTGTGGCACTCTTCACCTCCAAAACCCGTTCAGGGCTTAAATACCTGGGGACTCACCTTTGTTTGTCCAAGCTGAATTTCATTTCTGTGCAGCTTCGAGAAATCGTCCATTTTCAGGTTCCCTGTCAGCCTCGTTGGCGCAGTAGGCAGCGCGTCAGTCTCATAATCTGAAGGTCGTGAGTTCGAGCCTCACACGAGGCAGGTGTTTTGGTACAGAGTTGGTCCATCCATTTTGTACCTCTTCTACCCATTTCGAGGACGCTGGAGCCTTAGAACCACTCCTTTGTAGTGGATTTTCAGCCTCCTCCGATGCGAGATCTAGAACAGGGATCAATCCAAATCATTCTGCCATTGAGCGTGGAAAGCCTTCCCATCTGTTTGATTTCAAGACTCACACGTGGCAGGCGATCCTCCCCTATGGATGTGTGCCGGCCCTCTGAAACCACTTCATCCAACTTTCACCACAATTCCTCTTTCTTTTCTCAGGTCAGAATTGCGGGGCACCACACGTTGGCTCCCAAATGACTCCTACCTGTTATTTCTTCTAGGACACTTTGTCCAGGTAGGGTTAGGCATGTCTTTGCATTGGAAGCGGATGAACAAGGGCTGATAATTGGTTATCAGCAGCTCCCGAGCTGAGTCTCTGGAGGTTGCCTGGAGTTCCTTTGCCAACAGGGTCCATGGAGAGGGATAATTTGAAGTCATTCTTGCCTGACTGTTAAGTTGGAACAAGAAGTCTATGCAAACCAAACTTGGGTTGGACATCGTATCGGCATTAAGTCAAGATGTTGTTGAGAGTAGACTTTGGAGAGTGGCGCGAATTCGACGAGACAATTGGCAGACTTGTAAGGGCTGGTGGCTGAGCGGTAGAACTGTCGCCTGCCACATGTGAATCACGAAATCAGAAGGTAGTGACTTGTAGCCTCACGCAAGCGATGTGCTTTGATGCGCAGTACGTGGCAGAGTTTGTGCATCCATTTTAAGCGTCTGGAGAGGAGAGTTTGGACAGTAGCGCGAATTCAGCGGGACAATTGGCGGACATGCAAGGGTTGTTAGCTCAGCGGTAGAATTGCCATGCGCAAGTCTCGAAAACTGGCGGTGTTGAGCTCTATCCTCACGGGAGGCATGTTTTGATGCGCAGTTCGGCCACACATTTTTTGGATGTCCTGTCACACCCTTCACCTCCAAGACGGCAGCTCATCCTGGGCTTGAAGAACTGGCAACTCTGCTTCATTTGTTGACGGCTTCAAGGAATGGTCCGTTTTGGGGGGAGATGGTGCCTTGAGGCTCTCTTGATACACAGTACGTGGCAAAGGCAACCCATCCATTGTCTACCGCTTGTCCCTTTCGGGTAAGGCGGAGGTGGGGCAAAACACAGTTTCCCTGACCGGGAATCGAACCCGGGCCGCGGCGGTGAGAGCGCCGAATCCTGACCACTAGACCATCAGGGAGCTGCCACAGAGGTGTCTTGATGAGTGACGCGTGGGTGTATCGGGCTACATTTTCCGCTGCGCCTCGAGAGGAGCGCTTGGGCAATGGCGCGAATTCGTTGAGAAAACTGCCACGTGTGTGAGCATTGGTGGTTCAGTGGTAGAATTCTCGCCTGCCACGCGGGAGACCCGGGTTCGATTCCCGGCCAATGCACGGTTCCTTTATGCGTGGGGTCTTGGGGGGCATTAAGTTTGTTCTCGGTCACGGCCAGACGGCATCAAGATTTGGAACAAGAAGCCTGTGCAAACCAAACTTGGGTTGGACATCGTATCTGCATTAAGTCAAGATGTTGTTGAGAGGAGACTTTGGACAGTGGCGCGAATTCGGCGGGACAATTGGCAGACTTAGAATTGTCGCCTGCCAGCGCCAGTGGGTGACTGAATATATGTTTACAGACATTGCTGGTAAACCCGTGTGTCTTATTAGTGGAGCTAATGTGGCTGTAATTAAGGAATTTAACTTAAGACGGCACTACGAGACAAAAGAAGAATGGTCCGTTTTGGGGGAAGATGGTGTCTTGAGCCTCGCTTGATACACAGTACGTGGCAAAGGCAACCCATCCATTGTCTACCGCTTGTCCCTTTCAGGTAAGCCGGAGCTGGGTCAAAACACCGTTTTTAGGATCTCCTGTGGCACTCTTCACCTCCAAAACCCGTTCAGGGCTTAAATACCTGGGGACTCACCTTTGTTTGTCCAAGCTGAATTTCATTTCTGTGCAGCTTCGAGAAATCGTCCATTTTCAGGTTCCCTGTCAGCCTCGTTGGCGCAGTAGGCAGCGCGTCAGTCTCATAATCTGAAGGTCGTGAGTTCGAGCCTCACACGAGGCAGGTGTTTTGGTACAGAGTTGGTCCATCCATTTTGTACCTCTTCTACCCATTTCGAGGACGCTGGAGCCTTAGAACCACTCCTTTGTAGTGGATTTTCAGCCTCCTCCGATGCGAGATCTAGAACAGGGATCAATCCAAATCATTCTGCCATTGAGCGTGGAAAGCCTTCCCATCTGTTTGATTTCAAGACTCACACGTGGCAGGCGATCCTCCCCTATGGATGTGTGCCGGCCCTCTGAAACCACTTCATCCAACTTTCACCACAATTCCTCTTTCTTTTCTCAGGTCAGAATTGCGGGGCACCACACGTTGGCTCCCAAATGACTCCTACCTGTTATTTCTTCTAGGACACTTTGTCCAGGTAGGGTTAGGCATGTCTTTGCATTGGAAGCGGATGAACAAGGGCTGATAATTGGTTATCAGCAGCTCCCGAGCTGAGTCTCTGGAGGTTGCCTGGAGTTCCTTTGCCAACAGGGTCCATGGAGAGGGATAATTTGAAGTCATTCTTGCCTGACTGTTAAGTTGGAACAAGAAGTCTATGCAAACCAAACTTGGGTTGGACATCGTATCTGCATTAAGTCAAGATGTTGTTGAGAGTAGACTTTGGAGAGTGGCGCGAATTCGACGAGACAATTGGCAGACTTGTAAGGGCTGGTGGCTGAGCGGTAGAACTGTCGCCTGCCACATGTGAATCACGAAATCAGAAGGTAGTGACTTGTAGCCTCACGCAAGCGATGTGCTTTGATGCGCAGTACGTGGCAGAGTTTGTGCATCCATTTTAAGCGTCTGGAGAGGAGAGTTTGGACAGTAGCGCGAATTCAGCGGGACAATTGGCGGACATGCAAGGGTTGTTAGCTCAGCGGTAGAATTGTCGCCTGCCATGCGCAAGTCTCGAAAACTGGCGGTGTTGAGCTCTATCCTCACGGGAGGCATGTTTAGATGCGCAGTTCGGCCACACATTTTTTGGATGTCCTGTCACACCCTTCACCTCCAAGACGGCAGCTCATCCTGGGCTTGAAGAACTGGCAACTCTGCTTCATTTGTTGACGGCTTCAAGGAATGGTCCGTTTTGGGGGGAGATGGTGCCTTGAGGCTCTCTTGATACACAGTACGTGGCAAAGGCAACCCATCCATTGTCTACCGCTTGTCCCTTTCGGGTAAGGCGGAGGTGGGGCAAAACACAGTTTCCCTGACCGGGAATCGAACCCGGGCCGCGGCGGTGAGAGCGCCGAATCCTGACCACTAGACCATCAGGGAGCTGCCACAGAGGTGTCTTGATGAGTGACGCGTGGGTGTATCGGGCTACATTTTCCGCTGCGCCTCGAGAGGAGCGCTTGGGCAATGGCGCGAATTCGTTGAGAAAACTGCCACGTGTGTGAGCATTGGTGGTTCAGTGGTAGAATTCTCGCCTGCCACGCGGGAGACCCGGGTTCGATTCCCGGCCAATGCACGGTTCCTTTATGCGTGGGGTCTTGGGGGGCATTAAGTTTGTTCTCGGTCACGGCCAGACGGCATCAAGATTTGGAACAAGAAGCCTGTGCAAACCAAACTTGGGTTGGACATCGTATCTGCATTAAGTCAAGATGTTGTTGAGAGGAGACTTTGGACAGTGGCGCGAATTCGGCGGGACAATTGGCAGACTTAGAATTGTCGCCTGCCAGCGCCAGTGGGTGACTGAATATATGTTTACAGACATTGCTGGTAAACCCGTGTGTCTTATTAGTGGAGCTAATGTGGCTGTAATTAAGGAATTTAACTTAAGACGGCACTACGAGACAAAAGAAGAATGGTCCGTTTTGGGGGAAGATGGTGTCTTGAGCCTCGCTTGATACACAGTACGTGGCAAAGGCAACCCATCCATTGTCTACCGCTTGTCCCTTTCAGGTAAGCCGGAGCTGGGTCAAAACACCGTTTTTAGGATCTCCTGTGGCACTCTTCACCTCCAAAACCCGTTCAGGGCTTAAATACCTGGGGACTCACCTTTGTTTGTCCAAGCTGAATTTCATTTCTGTGCAGCTTCGAGAAATCGTCCATTTTCAGGTTCCCTGTCAGCCTCGTTGGCGCAGTAGGCAGCGCGTCAGTCTCATAATCTGAAGGTCGTGAGTTCGAGCCTCACACGAGGCAGGTGTTTTGGTACAGAGTTGGTCCATCCATTTTGTACCTCTTCTACCCATTTCGAGGACGCTGGAGCCTTAGAACCACTCCTTTGTAGTGGATTTTCAGCCTCCTCCGATGCGAGATCTAGAACAGGGATCAATCCAAATCATTCTGCCATTGAGCGTGGAAAGCCTTCCCATCTGTTTGATTTCAAGACTCACACGTGGCAGGCGATCCTCCCCTATGGATGTGTGCCGGCCCTCTGAAACCACTTCATCCAACTTTCACCACAATTCCTCTTTCTTTTCTCAGGTCAGAATTGCGGGGCACCACACGTTGGCTCCCAAATGACTCCTACCTGTTATTTCTTCTAGGACACTTTGTCCAGGTAGGGTTAGGCATGTCTTTGCATTGGAAGCGGATGAACAAGGGCTGATAATTGGTTATCAGCAGCTCCCGAGCTGAGTCTCTGGAGGTTGCCTGGAGTTCCTTTGCCAACAGGGTCCATGGAGAGGGATAATTTGAAGTCATTCTTGCCTGACTGTTAAGTTGGAACAAGAAGTCTATGCAAACCAAACTTGGGTTGGACATCGTATCTGCATTAAGTCAAGATGTTGTTGAGAGTAGACTTTGGAGAGTGGCGCGAATTCGACGAGACAATTGGCAGACTTGTAAGGGCTGGTGGCTGAGCGGTAGAACTGTCGCCTGCCACATGTGAATCACGAAATCAGAAGGTAGTGACTTGTAGCCTCACGCAAGCGATGTGCTTTGATGCGCAGTACGTGGCAGAGTTTGTGCATCCATTTTAAGCGTCTGGAGAGGAGAGTTTGGACAGTAGCGCGAATTCAGCGGGACAATTGGCGGACATGCAAGGGTTGTTAGCTCAGCGGTAGAATTGTCGCCTGCCATGCGCAAGTCTCGAAAACTGGCGGTGTTGAGCTCTATCCTCACGGGAGGCATGTTTTGATGCGCAGTTCGGCCACACATTTTTTGGATGTCCTGTCACACCCTTCACCTCCAAGACGGCAGCTCATCCTGGGCTTGAAGAACTGGCAACTCTGCTTCATTTGTTGACGGCTTCAAGGAATGGTCCGTTTTGGGGGGAGATGGTGCCTTGAGGCTCTCTTGATACACAGTACGTGGCAAAGGCAACCCATCCATTGTCTACCGCTTGTCCCTTTCGGGTAAGGCGGAGGTGGGGCAAAACACAGTTTCCCTGACCGGGAATCGAACCCGGGCCGCGGCGGTGAGAGCGCCGAATCCTGACCACTAGACCATCAGGGAGCTGCCACAGAGGTGTCTTGATGAGTGACGCGTGGGTGTATCGGGCTACATTTTCCGCTGCGCCTCGAGAGGAGCGCTTGGGCAATGGCGCGAATTCGTTGAGAAAACTGCCACGTGTGTGAGCATTGGTGGTTCAGTGGTAGAATTCTCGCCTGCCACGCGGGAGACCCGGGTTCGATTCCCGGCCAATGCACGGTTCCTTTATGCGTGGGGTCTTGGGGGGCATTAAGTTTGTTCTCGGTCACGGCCAGACGGCATCAAGATTTGGAACAAGAAGCCTGTGCAAACCAAACTTGGGTTGGACATCGTATCTGCATTAAGTCAAGATGTTGTTGAGAGGAGACTTTGGACAGTGGCGCGAATTCGGCGGGACAATTGGCAGACTTAGAATTGTCGCCTGCCAGCGCCAGTGGGTGACTGAATATATGTTTACAGACATTGCTGGTAAACCCGTGTGTCTTATTAGTGGAGCTAATGTGGCTGTAATTAAGGAATTTAACTTAAGACGGCACTACGAGACAAAAGAAGAATGGTCCGTTTTGGGGGAAGATGGTGTCTTGAGCCTCGCTTGATACACAGTACGTGGCAAAGGCAACCCATCCATTGTCTACCGCTTGTCCCTTTCAGGTAAGCCGGAGCTGGGTCAAAACACCGTTTTTAGGATCTCCTGTGGCACTCTTCACCTCCAAAACCCGTTCAGGGCTTAAATACCTGGGGACTCACCTTTGTTTGTCCAAGCTGAATTTCATTTCTGTGCAGCTTCGAGAAATCGTCCATTTTCAGGTTCCCTGTCAGCCTCGTTGGCGCAGTAGGCAGCGCGTCAGTCTCATAATCTGAAGGTCGTGAGTTCGAGCCTCACACGAGGCAGGTGTTTTGGTACAGAGTTGGTCCATCCATTTTGTACCTCTTCTACCCATTTCGAGGACGCTGGAGCCTTAGAACCACTCCTTTGTAGTGGATTTTCAGCCTCCTCCGATGCGAGATCTAGAACAGGGATCAATCCAAATCATTCTGCCATTGAGCGTGGAAAGCCTTCCCATCTGTTTGATTTCAAGACTCACACGTGGCAGGCGATCCTCCCCTATGGATGTGTGCCGGCCCTCTGAAACCACTTCATCCAACTTTCACCACAATTCCTCTTTCTTTTCTCAGGTCAGAATTGCGGGGCACCACACGTTGGCTCCCAAATGACTCCTACCTGTTATTTCTTCTAGGACACTTTGTCCAGGTAGGGTTAGGCATGTCTTTGCATTGGAAGCGGATGAACAAGGGCTGATAATTGGTTATCAGCAGCTCCCGAGCTGAGTCTCTGGAGGTTGCCTGGAGTTCCTTTGCCAACAGGGTCCATGGAGAGGGATAATTTGAAGTCATTCTTGCCTGACTGTTAAGTTGGAACAAGAAGTCTATGCAAACCAAACTTGGGTTGGACATCGTATCGGCATTAAGTCAAGATGTTGTTGAGAGTAGACTTTGGAGAGTGGCGCGAATTCGACGAGACAATTGGCAGACTTGTAAGGGCTGGTGGCTGAGCGGTAGAACTGTCGCCTGCCACATGTGAATCACGAAATCAGAAGGTAGTGACTTGTAGCCTCACGCAAGCGATGTGCTTTGATGCGCAGTACGTGGCAGAGTTTGTGCATCCATTTTAAGCGTCTGGAGAGGAGAGTTTGGACAGTAGCGCGAATTCAGCGGGACAATTGGCGGACATGCAAGGGTTGTTAGCTCAGCGGTAGAATTGTCGCCTGCCATGCGCAAGTCTCGAAAACTGGCGGTGTTGAGCTCTATCCTCACGGGAGGCATGTTTTGATGCGCAGTTCGGCCACACATTTTTTGGATGTCCTGTCACACCCTTCACCTCCAAGACGGCAGCTCATCCTGGGCTTGAAGAACTGGCAACTCTGCTTCATTTGTTGACGGCTTCAAGGAATGGTCCGTTTTGGGGGGAGATGGTGCCTTGAGGCTCTCTTGATACACAGTACGTGGCAAAGGCAACCCATCCATTGTCTACCGCTTGTCCCTTTCGGGTAAGGCGGAGGTGGGGCAAAACACAGTTTCCCTGACCGGGAATCGAACCCGGGCCGCGGCGGTGAGAGCGCCGAATCCTGACCACTAGACCATCAGGGAGCTGCCACAGAGGTGTCTTGATGAGTGACGCGTGGGTGTATCGGGCTACATTTTCCGCTGCGCCTCGAGAGGAGCGCTTGGGCAATGGCGCGAATTCGTTGAGAAAACTGCCACGTGTGTGAGCATTGGTGGTTCAGTGGTAGAATTCTCGCCTGCCACGCGGGAGACCCGGGTTCGATTCCCGGCCAATGCACGGTTCCTTTATGCGTGGGGTCTTGGGGGGCATTAAGTTTGTTCTCGGTCACGGCCAGACGGCATCAAGATTTGGAACAAGAAGCCTGTGCAAACCAAACTTGGGTTGGACATCGTATCTGCATTAAGTCAAGATGTTGTTGAGAGGAGACTTTGGACAGTGGCGCGAATTCGGCGGGACAATTGGCAGACTTAGAATTGTCGCCTGCCAGCGCCAGTGGGTGACTGAATATATGTTTACAGACATTGCTGGTAAACCCGTGTGTCTTATTAGTGGAGCTAATGTGGCTGTAATTAAGGAATTTAACTTAAGACGGCACTACGAGACAAAAGAAGAATGGTCCGTTTTGGGGGAAGATGGTGTCTTGAGCCTCGCTTGATACACAGTACGTGGCAAAGGCAACCCATCCATTGTCTACCGCTTGTCCCTTTCAGGTAAGCCGGAGCTGGGTCAAAACACCGTTTTTAGGATCTCCTGTGGCACTCTTCACCTCCAAAACCCGTTCAGGGCTTAAATACCTGGGGACTCACCTTTGTTTGTCCAAGCTGAATTTCATTTCTGTGCAGCTTCGAGAAATCGTCCATTTTCAGGTTCCCTGTCAGCCTCGTTGGCGCAGTAGGCAGCGCGTCAGTCTCATAATCTGAAGGTCGTGAGTTCGAGCCTCACACGAGGCAGGTGTTTTGGTACAGAGTTGGTCCATCCATTTTGTACCTCTTCTACCCATTTCGAGGACGCTGGAGCCTTAGAACCACTCCTTTGTAGTGGATTTTCAGCCTCCTCCGATGCGAGATCTAGAACAGGGATCAATCCAAATCATTCTGCCATTGAGCGTGGAAAGCCTTCCCATCTGTTTGATTTCAAGACTCACACGTGGCAGGCGATCCTCCCCTATGGATGTGTGCCGGCCCTCTGAAACCACTTCATCCAACTTTCACCACAATTCCTCTTTCTTTTCTCAGGTCAGAATTGCGGGGCACCACACGTTGGCTCCCAAATGACTCCTACCTGTTATTTCTTCTAGGACACTTTGTCCAGGTAGGGTTAGGCATGTCTTTGCATTGGAAGCGGATGAACAAGGGCTGATAATTGGTTATCAGCAGCTCCCGAGCTGAGTCTCTGGAGGTTGCCTGGAGTTCCTTTGCCAACAGGGTCCATGGAGAGGGATAATTTGAAGTCATTCTTGCCTGACTGTTAAGTTGGAACAAGAAGTCTATGCAAACCAAACTTGGGTTGGACATCGTATCGGCATTAAGTCAAGATGTTGTTGAGAGTAGACTTTGGAGAGTGGCGCGAATTCGACGAGACAATTGGCAGACTTGTAAGGGCTGGTGGCTGAGCGGTAGAACTGTCGCCTGCCACATGTGAATCACGAAATCAGAAGGTAGTGACTTGTAGCCTCACGCAAGCGATGTGCTTTGATGCGCAGTACGTGGCAGAGTTTGTGCATCCATTTTAAGCGTCTGGAGAGGAGAGTTTGGACAGTAGCGCGAATTCAGCGGGACAATTGGCGGACATGCAAGGGTTGTTAGCTCAGCGGTAGAATTGTCGCCTGCCATGCGCAAGTCTCGAAAACTGGCGGTGTTGAGCTCTATCCTCACGGGAGGCATGTTTTGATGCGCAGTTCGGCCACACATTTTTTGGATGTCCTGTCACACCCTTCACCTCCAAGACGGCAGCTCATCCTGGGCTTGAAGAACTGGCAACTCTGCTTCATTTGTTGACGGCTTCAAGGAATGGTCCGTTTTGGGGGGAGATGGTGCCTTGAGGCTCTCTTGATACACAGTACGTGGCAAAGGCAACCCATCCATTGTCTACCGCTTGTCCCTTTCGGGTAAGGCGGAGGTGGGGCAAAACACAGTTTCCCTGACCGGGAATCGAACCCGGGCCGCGGCGGTGAGAGCGCCGAATCCTGACCACTAGACCATCAGGGAGCTGCCACAGAGGTGTCTTGATGAGTGACGCGTGGGTGTATCGGGCTACATTTTCCGCTGCGCCTCGAGAGGAGCGCTTGGGCAATGGCGCGAATTCGTTGAGAAAACTGCCACGTGTGTGAGCATTGGTGGTTCAGTGGTAGAATTCTCGCCTGCCACGCGGGAGACCCGGGTTCGATTCCCGGCCAATGCACGGTTCCTTTATGCGTGGGGTCTTGGGGGGCATTAAGTTTGTTCTCGGTCACGGCCAGACGGCATCAAGATTTGGAACAAGAAGCCTGTGCAAACCAAACTTGGGTTGGACATCGTATCTGCATTAAGTCAAGATGTTGTTGAGAGGAGACTTTGGACAGTGGCGCGAATTCGGCGGGACAATTGGCAGACTTAGAATTGTCGCCTGCCAGCGCCAGTGGGTGACTGAATATATGTTTACAGACATTGCTGGTAAACCCGTGTGTCTTATTAGTGGAGCTAATGTGGCTGTAATTAAGGAATTTAACTTAAGACGGCACTACGAGACAAAAGAAGAATGGTCCGTTTTGGGGGAAGATGGTGTCTTGAGCCTCGCTTGATACACAGTACGTGGCAAAGGCAACCCATCCATTGTCTACCGCTTGTCCCTTTCAGGTAAGCCGGAGCTGGGTCAAAACACCGTTTTTAGGATCTCCTGTGGCACTCTTCACCTCCAAAACCCGTTCAGGGCTTAAATACCTGGGGACTCACCTTTGTTTGTCCAAGCTGAATTTCATTTCTGTGCAGCTTCGAGAAATCGTCCATTTTCAGGTTCCCTGTCAGCCTCGTTGGCGCAGTAGGCAGCGCGTCAGTCTCATAATCTGAAGGTCGTGAGTTCGAGCCTCACACGAGGCAGGTGTTAGCAAACACCTGAACTGTCTCAAGTATAATTACAATCTACCCATTTCGAGGACGCTGGAGCCTTAGAACCACTCCTTTGTAGTGGATTTTCAGCCTCCTCCGATGCGAGATCTAGAACAGGGATCAATCCAAATCATTCTGCCATTGAGCGTGGAAAGCCTTCCCATCTGTTTGATTTCAAGACTCACACGTGGCAGGCGATCCTCCCCTATGGATGTGTGCCGGCCCTCTGAAACCACTTCATCCAACTTTCACCACAATTCCTCTTTCTTTTCTCAGGTCAGAATTGCGGGGCACCACACGTTGGCTCCCAAATGACTCCTACCTGTTATTTCTTCTAGGACACTTTGTCCAGGTAGGGTTAGGCATGTCTTTGCATTGGAAGCGGATGAACAAGGGCTGATAATTGGTTATCAGCAGCTCCCGAGCTGAGTCTCTGGAGGTTGCCTGGAGTTCCTTTGCCAACAGGGTCCATGGAGAGGGATAATTTGAAGTCATTCTTGCCTGACTGTTAAGTTGGAACAAGAAGTCTATGCAAACCAAACTTGGGTTGGACATCGTATCTGCATTAAGTCAAGATGTTGTTGAGAGTAGACTTTGGAGAGTGGCGCGAATTCGACGAGACAATTGGCAGACTTGTAAGGGCTGGTGGCTGAGCGGTAGAACTGTCGCCTGCCACATGTGAATCACGAAATCAGAAGGTAGTGACTTGTAGCCTCACGCAAGCGATGTGCTTTGATGCGCAGTACGTGGCAGAGTTTGTGCATCCATTTTAAGCGTCTGGAGAGGAGAGTTTGGACAGTAGCGCGAATTCAGCGGGACAATTGGCGGACATGCAAGGGTTGTTAGCTCAGCGGTAGAATTGTCGCCTGCCATGCGCAAGTCTCGAAAACTGGCGGTGTTGAGCTCTATCCTCACGGGAGGCATGTTTAGATGCGCAGTTCGGCCACACATTTTTTGGATGTCCTGTCACACCCTTCACCTCCAAGACGGCAGCTCATCCTGGGCTTGAAGAACTGGCAACTCTGCTTCATTTGTTGACGGCTTCAAGGAATGGTCCGTTTTGGGGGGAGATGGTGCCTTGAGGCTCTCTTGATACACAGTACGTGGCAAAGGCAACCCATCCATTGTCTACCGCTTGTCCCTTTCGGGTAAGGCGGAGGTGGGGCAAAACACAGTTTCCCTGACCGGGAATCGAACCCGGGCCGCGGCGGTGAGAGCGCCGAATCCTGACCACTAGACCATCAGGGAGCTGCCACAGAGGTGTCTTGATGAGTGACGCGTGGGTGTATCGGGCTACATTTTCCGCTGCGCCTCGAGAGGAGCGCTTGGGCAATGGCGCGAATTCGTTGAGAAAACTGCCACGTGTGTGAGCATTGGTGGTTCAGTGGTAGAATTCTCGCCTGCCACGCGGGAGACCCGGGTTCGATTCCCGGCCAATGCACGGTTCCTTTATGCGTGGGGTCTTGGGGGGCATTAAGTTTGTTCTCGGTCACGGCCAGACGGCATCAAGATTTGGAACAAGAAGCCTGTGCAAACCAAACTTGGGTTGGACATCGTATCTGCATTAAGTCAAGATGTTGTTGAGAGGAGACTTTGGACAGTGGCGCGAATTCGGCGGGACAATTGGCAGACTTAGAATTGTCGCCTGCCAGCGCCAGTGGGTGACTGAATATATGTTTACAGACATTGCTGGTAAACCCGTGTGTCTTATTAGTGGAGCTAATGTGGCTGTAATTAAGGAATTTAACTTAAGACGGCACTACGAGACAAAAGAAGAATGGTCCGTTTTGGGGGAAGATGGTGTCTTGAGCCTCGCTTGATACACAGTACGTGGCAAAGGCAACCCATCCATTGTCTACCGCTTGTCCCTTTCAGGTAAGCCGGAGCTGGGTCAAAACACCGTTTTTAGGATCTCCTGTGGCACTCTTCACCTCCAAAACCCGTTCAGGGCTTAAATACCTGGGGACTCACCTTTGTTTGTCCAAGCTGAATTTCATTTCTGTGCAGCTTCGAGAAATCGTCCATTTTCAGGTTCCCTGTCAGCCTCGTTGGCGCAGTAGGCAGCGCGTCAGTCTCATAATCTGAAGGTCGTGAGTTCGAGCCTCACACGAGGCAGGTGTTTTGGTACAGAGTTGGTCCATCCATTTTGTACCTCTTCTACCCATTTCGAGGACGCTGGAGCCTTAGAACCACTCCTTTGTAGTGGATTTTCAGCCTCCTCCGATGCGAGATCTAGAACAGGGATCAATCCAAATCATTCTGCCATTGAGCGTGGAAAGCCTTCCCATCTGTTTGATTTCAAGACTCACACGTGGCAGGCGATCCTCCCCTATGGATGTGTGCCGGCCCTCTGAAACCACTTCATCCAACTTTCACCACAATTCCTCTTTCTTTTCTCAGGTCAGAATTGCGGGGCACCACACGTTGGCTCCCAAATGACTCCTACCTGTTATTTCTTCTAGGACACTTTGTCCAGGTAGGGTTAGGCATGTCTTTGCATTGGAAGCGGATGAACAAGGGCTGATAATTGGTTATCAGCAGCTCCCGAGCTGAGTCTCTGGAGGTTGCCTGGAGTTCCTTTGCCAACAGGGTCCATGGAGAGGGATAATTTGAAGTCATTCTTGCCTGACTGTTAAGTTGGAACAAGAAGTCTATGCAAACCAAACTTGGGTTGGACATCGTATCGGCATTAAGTCAAGATGTTGTTGAGAGTAGACTTTGGAGAGTGGCGCGAATTCGACGAGACAATTGGCAGACTTGTAAGGGCTGGTGGCTGAGCGGTAGAACTGTCGCCTGCCACATGTGAATCACGAAATCAGAAGGTAGTGACTTGTAGCCTCACGCAAGCGATGTGCTTTGATGCGCAGTACGTGGCAGAGTTTGTGCATCCATTTTAAGCGTCTGGAGAGGAGAGTTTGGACAGTAGCGCGAATTCAGCGGGACAATTGGCGGACATGCAAGGGTTGTTAGCTCAGCGGTAGAATGCGCTGCCATGCGCAAGTCTCGAAAACTGGCGGTGTTGAGCTCTATCCTCACGGGAGGCATGTTTTGATGCGCAGTTCGGCCACACATTTTTTGGATGTCCTGTCACACCCTTCACCTCCAAGACGGCAGCTCATCCTGGGCTTGAAGAACTGGCAACTCTGCTTCATTTGTTGACGGCTTCAAGGAATGGTCCGTTTTGGGGGGAGATGGTGCCTTGAGGCTCTCTTGATACACAGTACGTGGCAAAGGCAACCCATCCATTGTCTACCGCTTGTCCCTTTCGGGTAAGGCGGAGGTGGGGCAAAACACAGTTTCCCTGACCGGGAATCGAACCCGGGCCGCGGCGGTGAGAGCGCCGAATCCTGACCACTAGACCATCAGGGAGCTGCCACAGAGGTGTCTTGATGAGTGACGCGTGGGTGTATCGGGCTACATTTTCCGCTGCGCCTCGAGAGGAGCGCTTGGGCAATGGCGCGAATTCGTTGAGAAAACTGCCACGTGTGTGAGCATTGGTGGTTCAGTGGTAGAATTCTCGCCTGCCACGCGGGAGACCCGGGTTCGATTCCCGGCCAATGCACGGTTCCTTTATGCGTGGGGTCTTGGGGGGCATTAAGTTTGTTCTCGGTCACGGCCAGACGGCATCAAGATTTGGAACAAGAAGCCTGTGCAAACCAAACTTGGGTTGGACATCGTATCTGCATTAAGTCAAGATGTTGTTGAGAGGAGACTTTGGACAGTGGCGCGAATTCGGCGGGACAATTGGCAGACTTAGAATTGTCGCCTGCCAGCGCCAGTGGGTGACTGAATATATGTTTACAGACATTGCTGGTAAACCCGTGTGTCTTATTAGTGGAGCTAATGTGGCTGTAATTAAGGAATTTAACTTAAGACGGCACTACGAGACAAAAGAAGAATGGTCCGTTTTGGGGGAAGATGGTGTCTTGAGCCTCGCTTGATACACAGTACGTGGCAAAGGCAACCCATCCATTGTCTACCGCTTGTCCCTTTCAGGTAAGCCGGAGCTGGGTCAAAACACCGTTTTTAGGATCTCCTGTGGCACTCTTCACCTCCAAAACCCGTTCAGGGCTTAAATACCTGGGGACTCACCTTTGTTTGTCCAAGCTGAATTTCATTTCTGTGCAGCTTCGAGAAATCGTCCATTTTCAGGTTCCCTGTCAGCCTCGTTGGCGCAGTAGGCAGCGCGTCAGTCTCATAATCTGAAGGTCGTGAGTTCGAGCCTCACACGAGGCAGGTGTTTTGGTACAGAGTTGGTCCATCCATTTTGTACCTCTTCTACCCATTTCGAGGACGCTGGAGCCTTAGAACCACTCCTTTGTAGTGGATTTTCAGCCTCCTCCGATGCGAGATCTAGAACAGGGATCAATCCAAATCATTCTGCCATTGAGCGTGGAAAGCCTTCCCATCTGTTTGATTTCAAGACTCACACGTGGCAGGCGATCCTCCCCTATGGATGTGTGCCGGCCCTCTGAAACCACTTCATCCAACTTTCACCACAATTCCTCTTTCTTTTCTCAGGTCAGAATTGCGGGGCACCACACGTTGGCTCCCAAATGACTCCTACCTGTTATTTCTTCTAGGACACTTTGTCCAGGTAGGGTTAGGCATGTCTTTGCATTGGAAGCGGATGAACAAGGGCTGATAATTGGTTATCAGCAGCTCCCGAGCTGAGTCTCTGGAGGTTGCCTGGAGTTCCTTTGCCAACAGGGTCCATGGAGAGGGATAATTTGAAGTCATTCTTGCCTGACTGTTAAGTTGGAACAAGAAGTCTATGCAAACCAAACTTGGGTTGGACATCGTATCTGCATTAAGTCAAGATGTTGTTGAGAGTAGACTTTGGAGAGTGGCGCGAATTCGACGAGACAATTGGCAGACTTGTAAGGGCTGGTGGCTGAGCGGTAGAACTGTCGCCTGCCACATGTGAATCACGAAATCAGAAGGTAGTGACTTGTAGCCTCACGCAAGCGATGTGCTTTGATGCGCAGTACGTGGCAGAGTTTGTGCATCCATTTTAAGCGTCTGGAGAGGAGAGTTTGGACAGTAGCGCGAATTCAGCGGGACAATTGGCGGACATGCAAGGGTTGTTAGCTCAGCGGTAGAATTCGCCTGCCATGCGCAAGTCTCGAAAACTGGCGGTGTTGAGCTCTATCCTCACGGGAGGCATGTTTAGATGCGCAGTTCGGCCACACATTTTTTGGATGTCCTGTCACACCCTTCACCTCCAAGACGGCAGCTCATCCTGGGCTTGAAGAACTGGCAACTCTGCTTCATTTGTTGACGGCTTCAAGGAATGGTCCGTTTTGGGGGGAGATGGTGCCTTGAGGCTCTCTTGATACACAGTACGTGGCAAAGGCAACCCATCCATTGTCTACCGCTTGTCCCTTTCGGGTAAGGCGGAGGTGGGGCAAAACACAGTTTCCCTGACCGGGAATCGAACCCGGGCCGCGGCGGTGAGAGCGCCGAATCCTGACCACTAGACCATCAGGGAGCTGCCACAGAGGTGTCTTGATGAGTGACGCGTGGGTGTATCGGGCTACATTTTCCGCTGCGCCTCGAGAGGAGCGCTTGGGCAATGGCGCGAATTCGTTGAGAAAACTGCCACGTGTGTGAGCATTGGTGGTTCAGTGGTAGAATTCTCGCCTGCCACGCGGGAGACCCGGGTTCGATTCCCGGCCAATGCACGGTTCCTTTATGCGTGGGGTCTTGGGGGGCATTAAGTTTGTTCTCGGTCACGGCCAGACGGCATCAAGATTTGGAACAAGAAGCCTGTGCAAACCAAACTTGGGTTGGACATCGTATCTGCATTAAGTCAAGATGTTGTTGAGAGGAGACTTTGGACAGTGGCGCGAATTCGGCGGGACAATTGGCAGACTTAGAATTGTCGCCTGCCAGCGCCAGTGGGTGACTGAATATATGTTTACAGACATTGCTGGTAAACCCGTGTGTCTTATTAGTGGAGCTAATGTGGCTGTAATTAAGGAATTTAACTTAAGACGGCACTACGAGACAAAAGAAGAATGGTCCGTTTTGGGGGAAGATGGTGTCTTGAGCCTCGCTTGATACACAGTACGTGGCAAAGGCAACCCATCCATTGTCTACCGCTTGTCCCTTTCAGGTAAGCCGGAGCTGGGTCAAAACACCGTTTTTAGGATCTCCTGTGGCACTCTTCACCTCCAAAACCCGTTCAGGGCTTAAATACCTGGGGACTCACCTTTGTTTGTCCAAGCTGAATTTCATTTCTGTGCAGCTTCGAGAAATCGTCCATTTTCAGGTTCCCTGTCAGCCTCGTTGGCGCAGTAGGCAGCGCGTCAGTCTCATAATCTGAAGGTCGTGAGTTCGAGCCTCACACGAGGCAGGTGTTTTGGTACAGAGTTGGTCCATCCATTTTGTACCTCTTCTACCCATTTCGAGGACGCTGGAGCCTTAGAACCACTCCTTTGTAGTGGATTTTCAGCCTCCTCCGATGCGAGATCTAGAACAGGGATCAATCCAAATCATTCTGCCATTGAGCGTGGAAAGCCTTCCCATCTGTTTGATTTCAAGACTCACACGTGGCAGGCGATCCTCCCCTATGGATGTGTGCCGGCCCTCTGAAACCACTTCATCCAACTTTCACCACAATTCCTCTTTCTTTTCTCAGGTCAGAATTGCGGGGCACCACACGTTGGCTCCCAAATGACTCCTACCTGTTATTTCTTCTAGGACACTTTGTCCAGGTAGGGTTAGGCATGTCTTTGCATTGGAAGCGGATGAACAAGGGCTGATAATTGGTTATCAGCAGCTCCCGAGCTGAGTCTCTGGAGGTTGCCTGGAGTTCCTTTGCCAACAGGGTCCATGGAGAGGGATAATTTGAAGTCATTCTTGCCTGACTGTTAAGTTGGAACAAGAAGTCTATGCAAACCAAACTTGGGTTGGACATCGTATCGGCATTAAGTCAAGATGTTGTTGAGAGTAGACTTTGGAGAGTGGCGCGAATTCGACGAGACAATTGGCAGACTTGTAAGGGCTGGTGGCTGAGCGGTAGAACTGTCGCCTGCCACATGTGAATCACGAAATCAGAAGGTAGTGACTTGTAGCCTCACGCAAGCGATGTGCTTTGATGCGCAGTACGTGGCAGAGTTTGTGCATCCATTTTAAGCGTCTGGAGAGGAGAGTTTGGACAGTAGCGCGAATTCAGCGGGACAATTGGCGGACATGCAAGGGTTGTTAGCTCAGCGGTAGAATTGTCGCCTGCCATGCGCAAGTCTCGAAAACTGGCGGTGTTGAGCTCTATCCTCACGGGAGGCATGTTTTGATGCGCAGTTCGGCCACACATTTTTTGGATGTCCTGTCACACCCTTCACCTCCAAGACGGCAGCTCATCCTGGGCTTGAAGAACTGGCAACTCTGCTTCATTTGTTGACGGCTTCAAGGAATGGTCCGTTTTGGGGGGAGATGGTGCCTTGAGGCTCTCTTGATACACAGTACGTGGCAAAGGCAACCCATCCATTGTCTACCGCTTGTCCCTTTCGGGTAAGGCGGAGGTGGGGCAAAACACAGTTTCCCTGACCGGGAATCGAACCCGGGCCGCGGCGGTGAGAGCGCCGAATCCTGACCACTAGACCATCAGGGAGCTGCCACAGAGGTGTCTTGATGAGTGACGCGTGGGTGTATCGGGCTACATTTTCCGCTGCGCCTCGAGAGGAGCGCTTGGGCAATGGCGCGAATTCGTTGAGAAAACTGCCACGTGTGTGAGCATTGGTGGTTCAGTGGTAGAATTCTCGCCTGCCACGCGGGAGACCCGGGTTCGATTCCCGGCCAATGCACGGTTCCTTTATGCGTGGGGTCTTGGGGGGCATTAAGTTTGTTCTCGGTCACGGCCAGACGGCATCAAGATTTGGAACAAGAAGCCTGTGCAAACCAAACTTGGGTTGGACATCGTATCTGCATTAAGTCAAGATGTTGTTGAGAGGAGACTTTGGACAGTGGCGCGAATTCGGCGGGACAATTGGCAGACTTAGAATTGTCGCCTGCCAGCGCCAGTGGGTGACTGAATATATGTTTACAGACATTGCTGGTAAACCCGTGTGTCTTATTAGTGGAGCTAATGTGGCTGTAATTAAGGAATTTAACTTAAGACGGCACTACGAGACAAAAGAAGAATGGTCCGTTTTGGGGGAAGATGGTGTCTTGAGCCTCGCTTGATACACAGTACATGGCAAAGGCAACCCATCCATTGTCTACCGCTTGTCCCTTTCAGGTAAGCCGGAGCTGGGTCAAAACACCGTTT